>NC_133618.1:635642028-635942028 GCF_048593235.1 Sminthopsis crassicaudata | reverse complement strand
TTAGTCAGCTATTAGTCACTGTTCACTTTCCCCTCCCCCCCAGATTCATTTTGTGTGATAATGCATCTGTATGTATATATAGGTTAGAGGTTTTTTTGGGGGGTGGGGAGGTATCTAGTGAATCTCAGCATTTTAAAGTTTTTCCAAAAGCCATCGGATGTTAAATTAATATAAAGGGAACAGCTAATCTAGACCAAAGACTGGTATTTTTCCACGGTTTTTTTCTTTGTAATATTTCAAATGATTGTTTCACACCTTCATGCTTCTGTTCTGCTAAATTTTTTTATTCAACAAAGTAGCCTCCTCCCCCCTTTCCCCCCAATCCTCTTTCTCCCTTCAAAACAAAACACTGGCATTTTCAAAGACTTAGTGGCAGCTAACTTAATTTTTGGTCTCAAAAACACGTAATGTTTGTAGATTGAAGATGACGACGACCCGGGAAAGCACAGAAAGTCTTTGCTTTCATAAGACATGGGGCTTAAGAGATGATCAGGAATACTTGAGACAAAGAAGGCTTATGGAATTTCCTGTGGATGGGTTAGCATTGTCTGAACTGGCTCATAAAACTCCCATGGAAAAACTTGGCTAAAAATGCTTTGGAAATGTTTATAATACGAGGTGCCTCGCTGGATCTCCCCGATTAGAAGATAGCCTACCATTATTGTGTAAATACCTATCACTGTGGTACAGCTTGCATTGGGCCTTTGCCACAAACATGAAACTGCCAAGATGTGAATATGCAAAGCTTTTCTGAATCTGTAATAATGGTACTTCTAACAGGGGAGAAGATTCTCTCTCATCTCTCTCTACATATATACATACATACATATATATATATAATATGTTTGGTTTTTTGTTTTTTTTTTTCCGGACTGCTGTTTTCCCTTCCCAAATACCACAGGAAAGTGACAGGAAGCTGATCGTTTATTCCAAAGTAATTCAACATTCAGTATAGTCTGCCAGAAAGTATACCTCTTGGAGGTCACACACATCTCCTGTTTTGGAGAATGTGGGGTCATAAAAATGCCAATTTTTAGTCTAGTGTGACAGACTTTGCCATGGCGCAGAAGGTCCCAGCAGCAAGGTCAATGAATGGTGGAACTCGTTTCTATAATGTAGCTTTGTTCAAATGTCATGTAGCCTGCCTTAAAACGACATCACAGTTCCTCAGCTACGGATTTTCCAGCTTTCTGAAGTTCATATTTTGTAAAATTGCACAATAAATAAAGCATTTATTTTCCAAACCACTTTTTCAACACGACCCAAAAAAGGACAGATTCTTCATGCTTTGCTTTATTATTTATTACAATGTTTAATTAGTAAGGGTTTGAAATTGTAGCTGTTCTTTAAGCATAAGACACCAATTAGGACCATAACTGCCAGAGAAACTAAAATTGTATTTAAAAATGGACATTTGTTAAATCTACAAGCTGTTGGCATGTTGTCTTGAAGTCTAAATTCAAAACTATCTTGGATCTCATTTGGTTCCATTAAAGAATGCAGTATGTTTAGTTTTCATTTGCATGATACGAAGTGCTTGTGCTATAGATGATATTTTACATTGAAAGATTTCTGTTTTAAATTATTTTTACAGTGAGGATTGTTTTCAGCTTTTTATATTGTATATATGGTGTCTTTTATGTAATCTACTGGCATATGTTTTGTAGACTGTTTAAAATGACTGGCTCCCTGCAACTTTTGAAATACAAAACCAGTGTTTTATACTTGTACACCCTGTTAAAGTCTATTAAAAATTTGTCATTTGACTTTTTTCTTTCTGTTAAAACAATTTTATTTTTCCCAGAGGTATACATTATGAAACCGAGGGGATTTTCCCATCTCTCTTGTGAGTAAATGGGGAACTTTAAGCAGCTGACAGACACCTTGTTATTCCTAAACTATTTAAGACCATAAGAGCAGGATTTTTTTTTTTTAAATAGGTACAGAAATTTAGACCCTGCCCCAGGAATTAAGTGGATGATGTCTGATCTTGATTGATTAATGGAAGAGGCAGGTATAAAAAAGCCTCCAGAGATTCCCAGCCTCGATTGCCATGAGACTACCTACCTTTTTCTCCCATATGTCTGCCTCGAAGTGCCAGTTTTAGAATGTCAATGCCAGTATCCCACTTATTTTCATGATACCTTAAGCTTAACCACGAATAAAGCTGGCACATGCTTTTAGTAATTTGAGAGTATGACACTAGAGAAAGGCAGATAGTGACCAGGGCAATGGCGATGCCTTCAACTTTAGGACATGCTTGGAAAGTTACTTTGAGAAAGGATGTTCCTGTGGCTGCCATTCAATGTAAGAAACCAATGTGGGGTAAGGAAGGTGTAGAGGAAAGGCCTACAGCTTGGTGGTGAGGGTGCTCCTGCCATCCACTTGCAGAGATTCCAGCTCTTAGAGGCTTGCCCACTAACATGCCTGCATCAATAGTTTCACACTTCACTAGAAACTGCTACATCATCATATGTGTGTCAGACAGGTTCTAGAGTCTTTCTTGGAAACTCATTGCAGCCTACTCGTGCTCACCACGTAGCTCTTCTTTCCCCGTCATAATTTTCATTGGTTTTAAGAGATGGATTTTTGTAGTAGAAAACAATTTGGAATTCCTGCAAGTATTGCAGTTTCCAAACTCAGTCTAGTTTAAAGTATATATACCCAGCTCAGCACATTAATTTGTTTAATGTCAGGGACTGTTTTATTAAGAGCAGTGGTAAGGAATGGTTATAGTATTACAAGGTGTTATAATTTACCTGAAAGAAATGTCAAATACACTTTTGTGGATATGCTTTATCTTGAATTTTTTTTATTAAGACAAAAACAGTACATAACTAAACATTTTTTCTTAAAATAATTAGCTTCTACTTCAGATCTTTTTTTCTTACCCAGTAGTATGGGATGAGCAGACAAAATATTCCAAGACAGTTAACAACTAAGCAGAAAATGCTAGCCTGATCAACTTAAGCCGACAACATTCGGTGCCACAATAAGCAGGTGGCAGAAATGGGGCAGGAAGCTGCTCCAAGCAACCCTCCTTCCCCCATTGTTTTTTAGATTCAACTCCCAGGAGTCCTTGGAAGCCTTGGTTAAAAGAGGGATTCCTCTGGAGGCAGAAGAGGAATAAACCAGAGTGTCATCTTAAAGTTCATCTTTAGGATTCACACACAGCTGAGGAAGATCAGGAGTAGCAATTACAGATACTTTTAATAGTTTCCTTTGTGGGTTATTTAGCAAAATGCTTTCCAACTGACCCATCTAAGTTCTGTTTTGAAATGGACCCAAACTTTGGGTTTTCCAAAGGCTAGAGGACAGACACCAAATGCCTAAGGGAAACGTGAAGATGGGTATGTTGGGAAGTGAAATAAATACCGGGAAAGGAGCATAGAAAGGGAGGCTCAAGATTGTGCATCATGTAGACTAACAGTTGGTAAGATTATCCCCTCAAGCCAGCTAAGGGCAGGATCCTTGTAATTAGGCAATCTAGTTGGGAAGATAAAAAGGGACAAATCTGGCCCTAAACTCTAGCAATTTGTGTACCAGCCATTTTGAAAGTCAGCTAAGGGTCTGGGTAGAGGGGCTTTCCTGAGGCAGGAAGTGAATATGCTTTTAATTCAGGATTTGAAAACTCTCCTTTCCATTCACTTAGTGTGAAATATGTATTCAATTATGTCAATGTTGGAAAAAACAGAATTTTAAGTCTTTATAAAGAAGCTGGCCATAACGAAAAAAGCCAGTGAATATGGGTCCTTTTAAGTGCTGTTGAGAGAACAGGATGTTTTTCCTGTCTTTGGTATAAATCTGTTAATAAACTACTGTTAAATGTGTTTGAAACTGCACTTCTGTTATTAAAATATTTTAATTTAAAGATTGGTGTTATTTCTTTATCGTCTCCCTAGCAGCTATAAGAATACAAACAATTGAAGTCTTGAATTGTGACCAGATTTTACTGTCACAAGACTTCTCAGTACAGGCCCTTACCATGGCCCAAGATGAATCTTCTTCCCTTCCTAACCTTCCAGAATTTTCATTCCATCATATTCAGTTAAAATCACATTCAGTCAGGAGGTTACCATTCCATGGGACAGAAAAGACTGGACATTACTTGGGAAGCCAACTCAAAATACTGTCTTCCAAATGACCCCGTGGGGTCACTGAACAATCTTGAATTGTTGGATGTGTCATGTTTTCTCTCTGGCAATATTGTTACCATCTCAAAATTTAAATATAACTCAATTTGAAGCAGTAGAAAGGAGAAAAGAACTGATTGTAGACACAGCACCAACATCGGTACCTACTTGTATATAATCTTTGCTGAAACAGCCTTAGTTGCCCCACACAACTGTTTCCTCTTCCATTTTCCCCACTTTTATAGTTTGAAGCCTGAGTACGTGTTGCATATATAAAATAGCCACTCAATAAACACCGAGTACTTAGCATCTTAAAGCAGTTACCACCACATAATCTTGGGTCAGCTACAGGCAAATCACTGCGGATAGAGAGCAGGGAAAAAATGATGGCTCCTACCCAGAAGACTCGTATTCCTCCTCTAAGCTTAAGGTGGGGAAATAGAAATATTTATACAAAAGTCTAATATAAAAGGAGATGTGATGGGGCGATATAAACTATAAAAGTGGGGACTATCGGTATCGTAGCACTCCCTCTTCAATAATCTTGGGTGATGTCTTACTCTGGTTGGGATAAAATACTTACTCCTCAGCTGGGCATCTAAATCCCTTCAGCTTTATTTCACATTAACATATTTCATGGATTCTAAGTTTCAGTCAAAGTGGTTATCTGATTTTGGTATAATTTCATGTCCTTGTATCACTATTTTAATGCTGTTCTGCAGGCTTGTAATGCACCCCTCTCCTCAATTGATGGTTTCAGAATTCATTAGCTTCCTTCAAGGCCATGATTGCTTGTCATTAATGACGCATCTGACCTGACTCAAATTGCCCCCTACTTACTTATCTAGGATTTACAAATGTGGTTGTTGGAGAATTTAGCATAGTGACCTGAACACAGTAAACGCTAAATTAATGTTCTTAGTATGGGGCCCGCAATATGGCAAGTACTTACTGAATGGTGGTGGTCGTATTGAGAAGCAGAAATGAGTACAGGTGATGGTCTCTGTGCATCCAGGGTTCCTATGCCCAGTTTTGTATATACCGAGTCCTAATGTTCTAATTGACTCAAACAGATAGGTGAAGGGGACTGTGACGCAAAGTGTGATGGTGGCAGATTATGGTAGGCTTTCTACTTCAACCCAAAGACAAAAGGGCACTAAAGGGGTCTCAGAGATACAGTATGAGCTGTAATTAGGAAGGTGATATGGCAACTATATGAAGAGAAAAGAGGAAGAGAGGAAGCAGGAAAGGCACAATAAAGAGATTCCAAGTGGGCCCAAACAAGAATAACCAACAAGTGAATGGATGAAAAGAAACGGAAATAATTGATCAATTTGACATCTCTTTAAAGTGGTGAATATATATGCATGTGTGCATGCACACATGGATCCATAGGTACAGTAATGTGAAAGAGAGAGGAGAATCGAGAAATGATTGCAAGATGTTCAGACTAGGAGTTGTTAATGCTGTCAAAACAAACAGAGAAGATGGGAACAATAAGGACAAGGAGGGAAAAGGAGGACAAACTCTGTTAAGGCATTATTAAAAATATCATGTCCTTAAAGCATCTAGTTAATTAAAGAATTTTTCTGAAGGGAAAGGAAGCATGTTATTTATTTGAATGGTCATATCTATACTCTGGTAAGCAACATTACTGAGGCAACCTATATTATGTAAATTATGTAGGCAACCTAAAAAATGTTGGCATTTCAGGATATTTCCAAGGGGAATGAATTTTTCTATGTTCTTTAGGTTGGTGTTCCTGAATACATATCAAAGCTCGGAATGCAATGGAACATGAGCAATGATTCACTAGCAGAGACTTCCGTGTTAAATTTACCATAATCAAAGTTGTAAAATATTTAAATTTCGCTCCACCAAAAAAATAAATAAAATAGATAAATAAATAAAAATAAAAATTTAAGAGTCCTGCCCTGAAATTTGCTTAGAAATATTCTTGAACAGTGCTAGAGCTTACATGAGAACCACTGAAAATTTAATTATTAAACCAATAAAGCTTTTATTCAAGTATTTTATTTAAAGTTTTCATTGCATTTTATAAATTTAAAAAATAAATATCTGCACCATAGCTGAAAGTCACATGTATTTCATATTAACACATTCCAGGATTTAAGGACATGAGAAGAATAAAATCTGAAAGTGTTTCAATCACAATCAGCATCTGAAAACTTGTTGTCGTTTTCAATTTAAAGAACCCTGAAGAAAAATCTTCTACATTAGCCAAAAGCACTGTGGAAAACGTCTTGAATCAAACCTTCACAGTTAGTACTGTTCAAAGCTGTAAGCTGAAGGTGTTGGATCTCATTGTAGCACACATTCCTATTCTTGGCAACCATGGGAAAGCTTTCTTCCACTGCTAAATTAACCATGTTTGATCCCCACTCCCCATTAGCAATATCACCACAGTACTCCAGAGGAAGGACCTAGAAGATACTTAATAGAACCCAATTCTAGGCACATACCATGATACTAGAAGACTGTCCTAGTACAAAACAAGTTCTAAGTTTTTACCCTTGTTATTTTTGCTATTTGAGTTTCTAAGAAGCCAGAAAAAAAAATTTAATGGTCATAATTTTTAACCCATAAAAGTCATTCCAGTTCAATTACAACATAGAAACTGTACTGGTATCAGAATGTAACTATTTTATTACAAAAACTTTAACATTATTTACAAAATGAAAAATAATCAAGTGACTATTGCAAACCAAAGTTAAAGGTTTTTCACCCAGTGATTGAAAAGAATTAAGCAACCATTCCATGCACTCACACACCAAGATCAATTCTGTAATATGCAGACCATTAAAATTCATGTTAGTGAAACTTGAAGATATTCACAATACTTGCATGTTTATTGGTAGATGACAAAAAAAAATGTCCATGGTTCTGTACAATACGTCTTATTAACATAGTTTGTTCATTTTCTTTTAGGACTTTTTGGCTTTCATGAATATTTGTATGTCACAGAACATTTTGTAAATAAGCAATTAATTATATTATCACCTCTGTCACCTTGTCCACTGAACTCACCACCACAAGAAAGACACAAAGAATCAGTTTAATGCTATTGCATTAAACAAAATAGTTATAATACCTCTAAAGTTATATTAAACTGAAGCCTTCGTTGTGATCAATGGCCTGGATCAGTTTAGATCGTAGAGTTTCTTTCTCTGTGTATTTCGGAAGATCAAGAAGATTAAAACAGGTATGGGAGACTGGGAGATATGCCTCTCCACCTCCAGTTGACTGAATGACCAGTTTAAGACTCTTCATACCAAGAATAGGAATCCGATCACTACCTGTCAAAAATACTATCACAAGAAATTTTTTTAAAATGAAAACTTAAGACAAACATCTGCATTATAACAGTACTGTTCAACTACATGATCTTTAGTTATTTATCTGCTGAAGCCACTCTTGTCAACGATTTTTGTAAATAGGTTTATACCTAATTTGTAGATTGGTTTACCCAAAATGAAAGAAATGCTCTCAATTTGCTGATAATTTTCTTTTTCTTTTTTTTACAAATAGCTTTGGCTGAGGATACTGTTTACCAGTAAATATTTAAAAAACTGAACCTACTAACCTTGAAGCAGATCACTGAAACAGTGTGAGGGATAGTTCACATGCCAAAGAACAATACTGTTTCTCATTATTTTTTTGTCCATAGCTTGTTTCTGACCAAAAATAGTATTATCCAACTTGATTTTTATTCCCCAAATCTTTTTTTAAATGATTTTCTGCAGTTTCTAGAATGATATCCTCTCAAAAGATGAAGATTTTACAACACCATCAAGAATATTAACGCTGAAAGCTATTCCAAAAGAGAAATTTCTATAATGTCTTGAGCAGTGGTCCTCAATCTTTTTAAATAGGGGCCAGTTCCCTGTCCCTCAGACTGTGGGAGGGCCGGACTATAGTAAAAACAAAAACTCATACTCTGTCTCCGCCCCTCAGCCCATTTGCCATAACCCGGAGGGCCATATAAATGTCCTCAGTGGGCCACGTGTGGCCCCCGGGCTGTAGTTTGAGAACCCCTGCTCTTGAGTAATAGCAACACTATCAGAAGCTGCAAATGACCTCCCACGATGTCTTCTTTTAAAGACTCCAACATTTTAAGGTCAGAGTAGTTACAGTTTTTCTCTAAATCTCTTTGGGAGAAAAGATTCATCTGTGCTGCATTGGAGGAGGGTCCTCTCAGATAAGAAAACGCACACTGCCAGAGCAGGTTGATACCTTCTCATCGACTTCTAATCCTGGAGAAGCTTGCTGACAAAGCCAACACGTGGCTGAGATGGGGCCTGACCTCTACTTTTAGGCTATCCTTCAAATAGAATCATGATTTAGAACTGGGAGGGACCCTAGAGATAATGCCTTCCAAGCCCTCATTTTACACATTAAGAAACAGCCACAGATCAATGAAGTTGGGCCACGGCCTGGCAGCGGGGCCCATCCTGGGGTAGGTACAGCCCAAACTGGAAGTCCTTTCCCACTGTCACAGGCTGCCTCTTTAACACAACAGAGGACAATGGACTGGGCCATCACTTATTCCAGGGCATGGGGAATGTAATAGTAGTAAACTGGGTCGTAGCTCTAAAGAACAGTCCATCAATTATACTGGCTGCTTCTCTCAATGAACTGCAATGATGATAATGCCTTATTAACAGACCCATAAATAAAATACTCTATGAAATTTTCAATTTAATCTTCAAGGTGACACTTAACTGACCAGAACTGTTTCCTATTAGACTAGTCAAGTTCCAGTCAAATATTAAATAACAAGAATATCAATTCTGCAGACTTTACAAAAACCTGATTTATAGCCATTTTCCCTTTGTTAAAAGCATTGTCATCTGGGGGCTTTTTTGGTTGTTTTTAAGTAACTAAAAGTTCTCCCATGATTTGGTTATATATGAAAAATTAACTAGCATCAACCCTCATTAAAACCTGTTATGATTCTATTTACAAAAGAAATATTTAATGTTTTAATGTAGAAGCAGGAATGGTTACCATTTTTAAAAAAGACTCACAGAGCTTGCTCATTTGTGATTCAATAACAGTCACAGGAAATTCCCAATCCTAATATAATGGTAATTTCTTTTTCTCCATATTATATAAAACAGCATACATTTATTAAGAAATCAAAACAAAACAACCAGCTTCAATGATTTTAAGAATCTTTATGTGAAACATTTAATATAAAAGCTGGATAATAAGACTTTTGAAAATGTTCATAATTAATCAATTATAAGACAGACTGGAATTCTAATCTTTCAATAACTCAAGCAATCACAAAGTGACTAATGAAGCCATATAAAAATATACTAATCACTACAAAGCTGTTTAATATCGTAAGGCAGAGAGCCGATAGAACAATTCAGTTCTCATTTAAAATAGAATGAAATGGAAATACTTACAGAGAAATTGTTTTTTCTTTTCCAATGGCAATTCATGAAAAACTTCCCAGAAAATTTTTATTGTTGGATGTTCTGCCCAATATTCCCCTTTGTATTCTGTATTCTAGAGACAACAACAACAAAGCCAAAACATTAGCTCAATGACAAAATTAAGCTAAGGAGGTTGAAGACAAGAGCCTGGATCCTTAAACACACACACACATATATATATATATATATATATATATATATATATATATATATATTTCACGTATATTAAAGATGGCACTAATATATGTGCCACTAGTACAAGGGAGAGGAAAAAAATTAATTATAATGCTCATACATACAGTAAAGATTTACATAAAGTAATTTAGCCAAATAACTAAGCATCTTGACACCTAACTTCCCTTTCAATCATCTATTTAAAACATTAAAAACCTATATCCTGTTATTATTTTAACAGTTTCCCCAAAACTTCTCACCAATCATTCTTAAAGGACAATAAAAGTATAAATTTTGTGCAAAATTTTGGCCCTTATTTGCTTTAATAATTCTTAATTCAATAATAATTTTTGTTAATATTATTATTTAATCATTACTAATTAATAACTCATACTACCTTTCTGTATGAAATCTAACATTTCTACATATAGCAGCCAGTGGGAGTGGGGAGAAAAAGAGTGGAAAGGAAAAGACAAGAAAAAAAGTCTTCTGAAAACAACTGTTAGTGTATATTCAACAAATTATTATAAAAGGGCTCTTTCTAGGCTATGATCTATCATTACTGCAATATTGACTCAAAAAATATGATTAAGAAGCAGGTATAAGAGAGAATCTGCTTAGGACATCTACTTTTAAATGTGTTAGCTTTCAAATGGCTTAAGATGGTTCCAAGTTAAGTTGTAATAATTCACTATTATCATGACCCCTTTGTCATGAAAATGTCATCATTTATTAATATTGCAATAACAAGCTTACCTTATAGTATTCAGAATTCTGTAAAGTACTTAGAAGATTATTTCCAATAATACTAGATGGTATAGATACAGTAGGAGTTAATGCCTTCAGAGATATTTGAGCTTTCTTAAATAACTGACAAGATTTTCCTTTGCAACTTAGAAATGGACAAGTGATATGTAAAGAGAAATCTAAACTTTTCAACTTAAGTTCTTTGCTTCAAAATCAATGTTTGGCAAACTATTTTCTAAAGCCATTAATCAAACAAGAAATTGGTAGGATTACCAAAGAGAAGGAAAATTCCCCTAAAGGAAAAAGAGGAGAAAGAAGAATTACAAGTACAACAGGACTAGAGGACCAGCCCCGCAAGAGCCATGAGGTGGGTAGAAATACAAACATCCCCCAAACAATGTTCTCTCCCTTCACTTCTCTAGACTACTCTCAGAGGATTGAGAGCTGGGAGGGATGTTAATGATCACACTGTTTCAACCTTCTTCTACATAATGTTCTACATAAGGAAACTGGGAAAAGTAGAGAAGAAATTTGTCCAAATTCCTTAAGTGTCCACTAAGCTTGTAGCAGAGCTAAAATTCATACCTAATTTATTAATTGTGCATTAATTGAGAGCTGCTAACGACAACAAAAAGCCTTTAGATAGTTAGGTGGAGCCATTGTGCACAAAGCACTAGTCAGGAAGAGTTCAAATCCAGCCTCAGATACTTACTAGCTGTGTGATCCTGGGCAAGTCACTTCACCTGTCTGCCTCAGTTTCCTCATCTGTAAAATGGGGATAATAACAGCACTGACCTCCCAGGATTTTTGAGAATCAAGTGAGATAATCATATACAGAGCTCAGTGCGCACACAATAGGACCTGTAACACCTGCTGATTTGATTCCTTTCTTTTCCATTTAGAAGTATTATGGATCAGGCATTGCTGATCATTGAAAATTATCAAAGAAAAATATAGAGATGCTGACCTTCCAGAACTCACATTCTAATGAGAGACAAAATGCAAAAAAACTAGTTTGGTAAGTTTTGTTTGTCCACTGTGTCCTTTAGAATCAAATTGTCATATTTATGGAATTAGACTTCTGAGATCCTGAGATTTTTAACACTGCAAATATTTATTTCTAAGTCAACAACCAATATTTGTTAAGTGCTTCCTACATGGCAAGTACTGGGGATACAAAGAAAAACAAAAAGTCTTTGCCCAGAAGATCTTACCAAGTAATGGAGAAAACAACATGTAGACTTTATGTGCAGTGACACATATAGGATATGCTGGAGTTCATCTCTAAAAGCAGGTTATAGTATTGACAGGAATAAGGAAAGACTTCTCACAAAAAGATGGAATTTGAGCTGAGACCTGAAGGAGGCCAAGAAGTAGAGGTGAAAAGGGAGGAACAACCAGGAAGCTGGTGTCTAGGGATCACCAAGTACATGGAAGGGAACAGTGTAAACATAAAACACTCCTATGTGAATTCTGAATATATCTGACAGGCGAACAGCCCTCTTGTAACTGTAACTGCAGGAATTTATGCAGCTAATATTTTAAAATAGCTTTTTATTTACAATATATATATGCATGGGTTAATTTTTCAGCATTGACAATTGCAAACCCTTTTTGTTCCAATTTTTACCCTCCTTCCCCTCACACCTCCTCCCCCAGGTGGCAGGTTGACCAATACATGTTAAATATGTTAAAGTATAGGTTAAATACAAATACATGTATACATGCCCAAACAGTTATTTTGTGCAGCTAATATTTCAAAGAGGAATTGATGAAAATCAATTGTTGAAATTCCCAGACATGTGTTGAAAGAGAAGACTTATTTCTCAGATCATCATCCTTTTAAAAAACACTGTTAATTTAATATTACTTTTGATGCACAGATATTTCACTGCTATTCTAAAAAGAGGTCATTTCTGATACTTGTACCATTGAACTTCTGAGAAAAGTTAACAAATGACTGCTCTTTCTGCTCCAGACCAGTGGAGGAAAATGTGAATAAAACACTTCCTTGGCTGAAGCAAACAGAAAATCTCCTTGGTTCTCCCTAGAGCTACCACCTGATGTCACAGATCCCCTATTTTTTAACAAGAAGAATGCCAGCAACATCAAATACAGAAACTAAAGCTAATTAAAGGCACTGTTTTCAAACACATTTTACAAATAATTTATTGTCTAATATCAACAAGAGTGGCATTTTATTTTCAAACAATAAAGATCAAGCTGAACAAATGCAGGTCAATGAACAAAAGGTAAGATTTGTAACCAAACTCAGTATTAACTTGAGCTTGTTATCTCCAAACATGTTTCTCATTACCTTTTCAAGTTCTTTCCAATCATAGTTTGTGTTCCCAATCACCATTGCCTGGAGTTCATTAGGATGGAAGAGCTGAAGGACTTTCCCGCCACATACTTTATGGAAGCCTTCATGAAAGGCATCAAATAAGGAAGCCACTGATTTATTGAATATGTAGTCCACATAAGAATCAACAAATTCCTGCCTAGAAATGAGAAGAAAAATTAAGACATGCATATCTGAATTTCTTTTTTAATGAAAAGCTGCATTCTCTTGCTGGGAAGTTCAATGTCATTACTATATCATGGCATGTGTACTTATGGGTATTATGACACATTTGTGGCCACTTTCCCACAAACTGAGACACAATGTGTCAAGTAGAGCTCTTTGAAGAAGAGAATAATAATAAGTCTTCTATTATAGATAAAAATTCACTGACCACCCAAAATGACTTCTAAAAGAACAAAAAAATTTCCCATCTGCAATGGTGGCATATAAGCATGTGGAAAACTACAAAGAATATGGATCCATTCACTTTTGGGTGAGAAAATATTGTACAAGTATAACTGAAACCAAAAGGAACAGTAGTTTTTGAACAATGAAGACTAATTGTGCAACTGGGGAACCTCATGACATTTAACTGTCTGAAGCTGTTACAATAAATGCTTGACAATCATTGTGAAATAATAATAGGACCCAAATATGTCAGTTACCTCACTAATAACTTACTATGTGCCAGACAGTATTCTTAGCACTTCAATAGTGTCTTATTAGACAATTCACAAAACTAATATGATTTCCCAAGGAATTAGGGAGAATAATGAAGACTGCTCCTGCAAATTTCAATTTCATTCTCCATGATCTTAAAAAAAATAAATAAATAAAAGGAAAACTGTGGTCCTACTAACAACCTCATATTACTATTAACTCTGCATTCCCTTAGGAAAGCTACCAAGGTAGGAGTACAGATTGTTACCAAACCCAAAACATGTTAGCAAAAGGAAAGTAGAAAGTATTTAGGAAACTTTCAAATCAATTCTCACCCCTACATTGCAGTTACTATACTCAAATATTTTAAAATGTTGATCTGAGGATAACCTTTATTAGTCGAGATATAAAATAAACGAGGGGAAAACTTCTAACCTCTGTTAGTACTCTACTGGCTTCTAGGATAACATCACTTACCTATTTTGTTTACTAACAGTAGTGTCTGCCCCATTCGGAATCAGGTCTTTCACTTCAGTTGTACCAAAGTTCTCAACGGTGATCTATTAAATGTTTTTGAAAGTCAGATTCAATCATGCAGATTATTATTACTGTGACTGTATTTAAACTGTATATTCTTTTAAAGAAGCAAAGACCCAACTGGAATCTGGGTGAAAATCTGTATCTTCTGCTCTAATTCTTGGACTATTGAAACAAATAGTACACCTGTACTATTTGCAACTATCTAGTGATACTACTCCTTTAGAAAATATTTTTACCTGTAGAAATAGCCTTGTTCATAACGATATTATGTGAGTGAAAGCAACTTTCCATATCTATGTCTCATTATCTCCATGAGCTTACTGACTGTGATTGTACCTTCAATGTTTCACCATTCTAGTGATCACCTTTCACATCCTCCCTAAAAGCCCTCTCACTTCTTCTCTACTTTTTGAATACTTCAAATTCAAGCCATCCTGCCAACCCCTAGTATATTTCCATCTTCTCTGATCTTTTCCTATAGTCCATAGAGGAGATGCTTCAGCAGTCTTACTCTGTAGTTGTCCTTGAAGCACTTCTCACAATCTACCAAACATCCCAGAATTTTAAAGCTGGAAGGACCTAAAACTGGGCAATCAAACCCCCTCAGCAAATCAATAAACTGAGGCCCAGAAAAGTTGTGTGGCTAAACAAGATTACACAATTAATCAAGTATCAAATCTGCAAAAAGGTCTTTCAATTCTCTGAGCACCACTCCTACCACAATAAAACACTTCCCTATTATTCCTTTTCTTTGGGAAGGCCCTAGTGCTGAAACCCTAGTGCTGAACACAAGTCAGCAGTTAAAAAAATATTGGGTTTTCAGTCTCTGTTAACAAAGAAACAACATAAGGGAAAAAAACTATGAATAAAATACTTCCCAAGATTCAAATAGAAGGCGACAGAGCGACAGGCCATGTTTCAAGTGGCAGGTTATTTATTCTATAATACACCCTTCTAACTCACCGTAAAATTAAGACAAAATGTGTCCTCTATATCATCTTCTGGATAATCCAGTAATTGTTGCATGCTTCTGCAAAACAATATATAGGATCCTTTAAGGTGAAAAAGGATAATTAGGTGTTCTGAATGTTTGGCCTACATAAAACAAATATTTTTTCCCTATTAACAATAACTAACACATATAGCACCAATGATGCACCATTCCCTGTGCTAACCCTTTTACAATTATCACTTCATTTCAGCTTCATAATAACCCTGTAAGGTAAGGGCTATTATCCTTATTTTATAGATGAGGTTAAGTGACTAGCCCAGGTGAACACAGCTGGTAAATATCTAGGGCTGCATTTGTCCAGTTTTCTTGATTCAAAACCTAGCACTCTACCCATTTATCATCCAGCTGCCTGATATGTCTTTTGGTAGCAATTTAGATTTTCATTAGCTGAATGATTAAATTCTGTGGGATCTTTTTATCCAGTTATATTTTGTGCCTCTTTCCATGCAGGAAAACCCCAAAAACAAATTTGAAAAAATATCCAAATTTTTTTCTCTTGGTTCTTGTGTAAAGAAAAAAAAAAATCACTCTAAGTCTTTGATTATTTTATATGAATGCAAAGATCATGTGATATACCCATTTTGAGGAAATGTGTTTGTATAGCACGTTTTTATTCCATACTCTGGGCAATTCAATAAGTAGTAAAAAAAAATTTCTGAAACTTCCAGCTGGGAATTTAGCACATAAGAAATAAAAGTGATGTAAGTTTTCATTGAATTTTCAATGTTTTGCCTATATCATCAAAAGATTCTTAGAAAATGTTACTCTCATCAATATATTCAGAACTATTTGCAATGGACATGGCCAATTTTCTTTCCTTCTTTCTTTTTTTTCCCCATCCTAAGGCAATTGGAGTAAGGTGACCTGCCCAGGATCACACAGCTAGGAAGTATTAAGTGTCTTGGGCCAGATTTGAATTCAGGTCCTTTTGACTTCAGGACTGGTGCTCTATCCACTGTGCCAACTAACTGTCTCAACATGGCCAACTTTCAAGCAATCAGCAAAGATGCCTTAACTTGTATCTTTTACAGAAAATACAAATCAGTGTCATTAAGTGGATTTCAATCTAAGGAATGCTTTGTAATCACCCTGTTAAAAAAGATTTTTTTCCATTTCACAAACTTTTACAAGATGTTTAACAATAATAAAATAAACCTGCTCATTTAAGATAAAGTCCACACTGACCTTCCAACATCAGGCATTAGCTCCTTCAAATCATCCAGGGACGCCTTCTTTTTCAGCAGCTTCTTGTACAAAGCCAAAGGAAAATGGAGGTCTACAATAGTAAAGTTATAAATTGCTAATCCACAGATAACTCCAATCAAGTGGAACAAATCACTGTCTTCAAAGGTCTATGAATTTCAAAGGGGAAAAAAAAATCAGTGATAACTTGAGGTCACAAAAATTAATCCAAAAAATTTTACTACAATAAATAAAAATGAATATAATATTGCATTTTAAACAAAGTCTATTGGTCGACTGGTGGATTCATTGCAGTTTGAGACTCTTATTAAGGAGAGCCACATAAAATTCCATTCTGGGTACTGGTATTACAAATAATTCTTAAAAGACATAAGCATCAAGGTAAAGAACAGAAGCAGACTAATCATCACTGACTTCATCAAATTCCAAGTTCTACAAGTTGGGTAAAGCATCTCAAGGAAGTTTACTCTGATCTAATGACTTCATTTTTTAAGTGACAAAACAGAGAAAAGGTGACAGAGGTCTTCTATGGAATACAACAAAATTAAGGTCACCTTAGATTTCAACTGGTAAAAAAAAATTTTAGTGGACAGAGTCTCTGAAGTCTTCTGGTGGTTAATCTCTCCCTCTAACTGACTTAACATGGGGTGAAGAGATTCAGATAATTTGAACAAAAGCTTTCTGAGTCTTGCCAACTATTAAATGTAAGTATTTTTACACCAAAGATGCTCATCACTGCCAGATATTTATTTGCTAACTTTTGAGAAATTATTATTATCAGAATAACTCAGGAAATTTAGGTAATTTTTTACCTTGTCAGAAAACCAAATGAGCCTAGAATCTTCATAATACCTAAACATGCCATATTTTGGATCCAACAACTCTCTCATGATGAGCAAGAAAAATTCTTTGCGTACCCCTCCTGCATCAACAGCATCTTCTCCTACAAAAATAACCTACAAAAGGCAAATTCATTTAAAAACAAATGAAATTATGCTTTGTGTGTTAACAGCTTGAATAAAATATTAAACAGCAATTCAAAAAACAAAAACAAACGCCAGACAACAACGTTTGATCATCTAGATGACAAACACACATGAATGCTCAAAAGGAGACAGGTCTCTGAATACACAGCTATGAGAAAATAAGAAAATTGTCAAATTACCTTAAGTGGCTTTTTATAATCTATATTCTTTGTCTTCCTAAGGACTTCCATTGCATCACCTACAATATTTTCTCTACGGACTACTAGAATTAGACAAGGATTCACAGACTCAATCACAGGAAGAAAAAGAGAGGAAACGTTCTGTCTGTGGGCCTGGTCAATAGCCATCTGTAAAAACAAAAGGATTTTAGAAGTGGTGCTTCTAGAGATTACTGCTACAACCTGGACAATATTCATCAATCAGTCAGTTAATAAGCAGTATGACTAGCACTATGCTCAGTGCCAGGATAAAAAATAGGCAAAACATATTCCCTAGTTTCAAGGGACTCACAATCTAATAAGGGAAACAACAAACAAACATGTAGAAATGAGTTATAGACACACTAAACAGGAAATCATTAAAAGAAGAATGTGTAGGTATAAGAGGTGTTGAGAAAATAGGATTTTATCTGGGAATTAAAGGAGGTGCAGATAGAGAGGGAGAACATTCCAAGCATGGAGAATGGCCAAGGAAAACGCATAGAGATGTAGTGCCTTGCTCATGCTCAGTATGATGCCTGTCAGTCACTGGATTGAAGCACACATGAAGGGACGTAAAGATTAGAAGGTGGAGGGAGAGGGAGAGAGAAGTTATTAAGGGTTTTGAAGGCTAAAGAGAAAACTGTATGTGATCCTGAAGGTGATAGGGATACACTAGAGTTGACTCAATAGGAGGTGGACAGGGTTGGAACTGCTCTTTAGGATAATCACATAGACAGCTGAATGGGGAAGAGACAAGGCAGGCAGACCCACTAAGAGATTACTGCAATAGTTAGGAAGTGGTGAGAACCTACACCAGAATGTGGCAACACTGCCAGAGAAGAAAATGGGGCACACTGAAGATTTGTGGCAAAGGTAAAATCAGAAAACTCTGGCAAGGGTGAGGGGGAAGGAAGTGTGTGATGATTCCTAAGTTGTGAACTTGGGGACCGGAAGGATGGTGGTGCCCTCTACGATAACTGGAATGATAGGAGGAGGAGAGAGTTTAGGGGGGAAAATTAAGGAGTTCCATTTTTAAGTGACACCTTCATATGAATGAATTTGACAACTCCAAACAATTCTTTCTATATGAGATCCACAATTTCATAGTGATGTGATGTCATTAACAAATTCTGAACTTTTACAAAACCGATGGATCTGAGCACTTCTGGTCTCTCAAGGTCTCCTGATAAGAGCAAGTAGCAGAGGCTAAGATTCTATAGACAAGAAATTCAGCACTTCTTGTTCTTCTTTTACTTGTACTGTTGATTCTTCCTGTCTACAAACTCAGCTTTCCCCTTTGTTGCAGTTCTAAAAATGTGCATTTTCTATTAGAGCTCTATTAATATGAAAAACTACTCTGCCCATAACTAAAATGGGAACCTAGGGAGGTATCTATGTGTTCTGTTAATAGAATGATCTGGGAGTACTCATTTGAGGGAGGAATTTTCAAATGTCTATGGAATTGGGGAACATAAAAACCCATGAATAAGGAATGAACAGTCGTTCATTAAGGGAAGAGGCTTTTTAAAAAGTATTATGAAACAGGCCAGAATCTAATTGAAGGGAATCTTTATTTCACAGCCTTTTTGCCTGAATTTTCTACCACAGAGACTAAAGTCATGAAACTAAGTATCTGAGGGGAAAACCCAACTAGCAACCACATAGGAAATTCCATTCAAAGCCTCAAATGCGAATATTAAACTGTTATTCTTCTTGAGAATAGAATGGATGTGGACTGAGCATGTGAGCATATTCCACTATAGAGCGACAAAGAGAAACAGAAGTCCCCAGGGTCTGGTCTAAGTAGATATCAGTGAATTGCAACAGTCCCTAAACAATCCCTAGATGCCATTTCCACCACATTTTGCTCCTCTCTAGGATGCCAATAGTAGCACTTTTTCAAATCACATTTATAGAAAAGAACAGGAGCTTATGGACAACCTGGCCTTTGAGCCCCGAAGAGCTTCCCAGAAGGAGCCTTCCCACTTCTACAAATTGCCTAGCTAAGATGCTTCTATGGCACTAGCTCAAGGTTGTAAGCGCAACTTTAGAGGTCAGGTTGGGCTTGGTCAGTCTAGTGGCCAGGCCACTTGAGATGCACAATCTGTTGAACTGCAGTTCACAATGCAATGCAATGCAATGCAGGAGAATAATTTCATTGCATCTTATTACTCTTGCACAGTTTCTTTGGAGTAAGTATCTTCAAAAGCTTCCATTGATCGGGATAAAAGAGATGAGATTATAGCCTTTAAGACTACTGCATGGATTAATAGGCAAGAAAAGACTTGAAATTCATTGTCTTGATGACATATTGGGAGAGGCAAGGAAAGTGTTTTGTAAGGCAAAAGGCTTTGCAGACCTTAAGATGCTATACAAATAATATTATTATCATTACTTTTCTGAATAGAAGGCCCCAAGAATCTGGGACAAGCTGGAATCTGAGTTATATTTGGCATCCTGAAGCTTATTCCCTATAATGGCTAGCCAAAGCAAAGTTAGGCCAATCAAGGATTTAAATGGAATTAAAGGGGCAGTTAGGTGGCACAGTGGATAGAGCACCAGCCCTGAAGTCAGGAAGACCTGAGTTCAAATCTGACCTCAGACACTCAATACTTCCTAGCTGTGTGACCTTGGGCAAGTCACTTAACTCCAATTGCCTCAGCAAAAAAAAAAAAAAAAAAAGGAATTAAAGAAGAAATATGATTGTTTGCTTTGTTGCTGTAGCCTAAGAGACCCTAGGACCTCCTCATTGGACCTGCAGCTGAAACCTTCACTATGAATTGCTCCCCATTAAAATGTAAGCTATTGAGAACAGGAACTAACTTTTCTATTTGCATCTCCAGAACTTACCATCACTTTGGTCAATAAATATTCTTATTCATTCAGTCAAGTCCTCACTTTCACAGCTAATTTCCTCTAGAAGGGAATCTACACTCAGCTTTTCTACTTCCTATCCTCTTACTCTCCGGATGCCGGCTTCCCACCTCATCAATTAAGTGAAGCTTTTCTCCAGTTACCAATTACTCTTAACTGCCAAACCAAATATCATTTTCTCATGCTTCATCATTCTTCCTTTCTGCAGCCTCTAACACTGTAATTTTCTCTCACTGATAATCTCTTCTCTCTAGGATTTTGTGACACTGTCCTCTTCTGGGTCTCCTCCTATCAGTCTCTCTCTCATCCAAGAATGCCCCCAATTAATATAGGCACACACACACACACACCTGCAAGATATCTTCTGGGATCTCTTCTCTTCTCCCTCAATACTTCTTTACTTTATGATCTCCATCAATTCCCATGGGTTCTAACATGGATTCTAAGCTAAGGACTGTTCAATCTATTTATCTTAACTTGCAGTCTCCTCTTTCCAACTGTTTACTAAATATCTGTAGCAGAGACATCTTAATTTCAACTTGTTCAAAACTGCTTATTGTCTTTAGCCAAAACCCTCCCCCTTCCAAACTTCCTTATTATTTTCAAGGCCACCATCATACTCTTTATATTGTGTTTGAGCATAGCTGAATGTAAGTGATCTCCTCACAAAAACAGTGAGCTTCTTGGCAGTGGAGACTGTTTTTGTCTTTCTCTGTATCCCTGTGAACAGTACCTGTTTTTTTTTTTTTTATTTGTTTGTTTGTTTATTTATTGACTGTTTTTGTCTTTCTTTGTATCCCTGTGAACAGCACCTAGTTTTATTTATTTATTTATTCATTCATTCATTCATTTATATATATATATGTATGAAGTGCTGAGTACATTATTATGGCTGACTTGGAAGGAAACCTTGGTAGTGTTCAGAGGATCCTGGATAATAATTCCATAAATCTAATGACAATCCCATTTTAAAAGATACAATCTATTTACTAAATTACATTCAAACAAAAGAACACAGAAATTTCCCTAAAATTTCTGATTAGTAAATCTTTAAAATATTTGCTATTTTGAAATACAAAGGATAAAACAGTAAGTATACCAAAGTAATAAGTGAAATATTTTTACCTGCATCTGCAAGACTGCATCTGTTTGTAACAGTGTAGTTTTTGCCTGGGCATCAAATACAAATGGATATGTACAAATTGTAACCGGGATTTCTGTTAACTGGAAATAAAAATTTTAAAAATTAAATATTAGCTTATGGCTTTGTGATAGAATATTTTGTAGGGCAAATTTCAGAAAAACAATGAAGTTAAACAATGTCATGTACCTTTTTTATATTTTCAAAAATTGTTATTATATTTTGCTAGTTCGGACCCATGTAAAAAGTGCTTTATTCTATGTCACATAACAAGATATTGCTCATTTTTTAGTATTACAAAATTTGATGGATTTTCTTCAGTGTGGATGCACCCTCTAAACAAGTCATCACTCAGCAGGCCTCTGTGTCTCAATAAATAGTTGTGGCTGGAACAATGCATCACTTGCTGAGCCTTTTCTCTGAATACCTGATCTTTGCCTAACTAAAGTATGGAATAAATTGATATCTAATTCCAGGGTAGGACATATTGAGAATGTATAAAATAGCAAATACAAACATTATTTACTTCAAAATGAACAAAATTACAAGTTTAAGAGAAGGTTAAATAAGGCCAATAATTTAATTTGACAGGAATACTTTTCTATAAAGATATATTTCTATATATCCACTGGTACTTAAGAGGACAAAAAAAAAAAATGACAGATTCATTTTCATTGAAGAGTGTTGCCCCCAAGATTTGGTTGGCTGGGACTCCCGGGTGGTCAAACTTTAGAAGAGAAACAACTCTTATGTGAGAGGAGTTATTCCTTTAAGCTGGCACATAAAGCTAACAACCTACCAAGCACCTTTTTCATTTTTTTTTTTCCTGTTCACAGGACCAAACTAGAGTGCAATAGAAAAGATAGGTATATGTCTAGATGGCGGGGTCAAGGAAGCATGTCTTTGGTCACTTTTAGCAGTCTCTTTTTTAGGTATCATATAGCAGAAACACATAGAAATTACATAGGTTCACTCATACCTTTCCTAGTCATGTGATAAGAGGAAAGATTTCCTAACAAAGGACTTTCTTAACCAAAGAGAAAGCAACAACTGGAACAATAGTAATCATTCCTGCAAATATGCTTGCTAGAAGTAGACATATACCTACTTTCCTACACGGCCCCAAGTTGTTCATGGACAATGTTCCTAAATGCAACCCTCCTAGAGAAGGGAGTTTCTAAAGAATTACGATTTCAGAGTCTTAGCCTTCTAGCAGAAGAGGTAGACTTCTTGGAGGCTACTTCATGAATAACCACAAACTTGAGAAGTACAAACCTGACAGTACAAAGACAGAAAATAAATTCTCAAGCAACTTACTGCTTATAAAAAAGAAGAGCACCAAGGAAGGATTAAAATCAGGAGACAATGTACTTGTCTTCCTTCTATAACCAAGAGTGATTCAGACAGTACAGATTGGAAGAGGCAATGTTGCTTATCCAATAATGCCATTATATATTTGCCTTGTTGTGGCAGTTCAAACCACTTGGGCAATTATGAGCCTGGGAAGGGACTATGTAAGAACCTGTAAAACAAAGCAGGCGGACTAGAATGTTGGAGTACTATCCTGCCACTCCAAATTCTGTTTCTTGCAAGGAGACATACTAGAATGTGTTTATGTATTTTCTATACCTATTTGTGGATTCCCAACAGTCCCCTGAGCTTACATGAGTCCTTTGTGCCTTCTTCATTTTCTGTGAGGGAAAGAAAAGGCTTTCCTATACCTGTCATGCATTTGTTACACTGACTTCTTATATTGGTACTAGGAACTTCTTTCACCTACATTTGGAGATTTCCCGTAATAAATGCTGAGCGAGAGGTAAAAAAAATGAAAAAGAAAAGAAAATGTTCTTTTTGGATAATGGTCCCAGTTTAGATCTGGGTTGTATAAGCTCAAGAGTTTGGGAGGGAGGGGAAGAGAGAGAAAGAAAGGAGAGGGGAACCACAGGATGACAAGTCATAGATTAAATAATTCACTGAGTCACATTAAAAAAAAGCATCCCTCAAACAAAAGATTTGGAAGGTCATGTGTCACTACTCAATACACACCTGAGATTCACTTTTGCTACTACCTGCCATAGTATACAATTTCCCTTACTACATGTATTTGCATCATGATTAGCACTTAGGCAGGCTTCACCAATAATTTTTTGATATGGTTGTGCCCAATGATTACAAAACAATCAACTGAATAAATAACAAATACACTCAACTTATTTCACACCATAGTATGATATAGATATTAGCCAGTTAACAAAGAATTCAAAATCCCAAAAGATATTTGATAGTAATCTACTACTAAGCATCTACTAAACATTTCAATGAAGGAAATTTTGACGTGCTAATTTCATCCCAATCATATGCATAATTCCTTCTATTTATGAATGCTGTCATAGAGTATGCAAATGAAGACTGAATAAAGCTGTACAAACATTCAACCCATTTCTGCAGGTTTAAAAAATAACCATATGTATAAAGCAACACATTAAAAAGACAGGACATATAACAATCATTAACTTCAAAGCACCAGGTAAACTTAAGAGTTAGAAAGATTTGACATAACATGTTGAAGAAAAATCATATTCATAGTAATATTTTTAAAAATACTATTCTGTACCCAATACCAGAAAATAAAAATGTAATAAGTGAAAATATAGTAGGCCACTAAGAATTACTCATATCTTAAAATTCTGTAAGTAAAAGGATGTAGGCAGAAATAAGATTATATTATCAAAACTTACCTCAGTCAATCCATGGTTGATATCCTAAGACAGCAATGTAGAATGTAGCAACAATGAGGAAACAGCAGTGTTAGTGTCCAAATTTAACTATTCCTATTCAAAGTAGCAATTCAAAATCTTTTTTTTTTTGGGGGGGGGGGCAGGTACTTAACTGAATTAAAAGGACAATCAAAAATGTATGTATTTTCAAACTGTCCTTTCTATAGAGTGCATAAAGTGCATTTAATTTTTTAAAATTCCTTTGCCTCAGTTCTTCATCATTATAAGACCAGGGACAATAAGTAGAATAAAGTTTAGTTTCTTCTCAATGCAGTCAACTACAGAGATGCCCAAAATTTTGTTCTTTGCTACTTTCAGATTATGTAAGCTCTCAAGAGAATGTAAACACCTTTTCAGAATTGTGCTGATTCAAGGGAATTAGAAGTCTCCTGGCACAACCCTGACTCAATCTTAACAAAGTCATGTTGTCATTCACTGGCTCAGTTTCTTCATCTGAAAAATGGCAAGAATGCTCCTTAGAAATTTGCTAAACTCAGTAAAAATGCTTCAAGTTTGACAAGTATAAATGCTATGATGAAGCAAAGGGATAGTTCTATTTTATGAAAAGAACTATAAGGTGAAAGTTGATCAAGTTCCTTGACCAAAGAACTTGCATTAAATTAAGAAGACAATTTTGAGAAAAAAAAATTATTTCTGTGATCACTAACATGATTGAGAAACAGTCTAGTAATAGTGAATGTGGTGGTCAAAAGAAGTAAATGACAACATAAGAAAGCAAACAAAGCTTTTGAGGAAGGTGGGTTTGGGGCTTGTGATTTCCACAATAAAAAGAGCTACCAACAAGGATCTTTCACTTACTACTGTAGATCCTCCAACTAGTACTTTGTGGCCTTGGTGGGGGCTCTTAGGTCACTTAACTAGGAGGTAGTTCCACCTGTGGATGGAGGTGCAACTTGATTGCAGGTTATTCTGGCTTCAACATTCTACTAAAACAGGATGCCTCTCAAACAGGATATTTAAACATAAAAGTTAAAAACAAAACAAAAAACAAGGATAAGTCCAAGGGACTTGGAGGGTAGAGAGGAGAAAGGAATGTTACCTCACAGAACAAGAGATGACAAACTCAGCAGGCCTACAAATCCCAAAGGTGCAGACCATCTAAAGAGATGGGTTTTTTTTTTGTTTTTGTTTTGTTTTGTTTTTTTTACTGCTGAATGATAATGGTGAAGAGAACTAAACATTCCTTTATGTACAGACCTTCTTGCCCAATATTTTAAAAAAGGAAAATAAGTTAAAGAGACTGACTTTAAGGGTATAATTCAAAAATTTTCATTTGAAGGTAAAGAAAATTAAGAGTAGGAAAATTAATTGCTATGTCAGTTCCTCTGAGTAAGAAAAGAAAATAACTGATACGACAGGGATATATATGGTATAAGTAACTAAATATTGCCCCCTTGGTGTCCCTACTTACACCTATTTTTGAGATAAGGTTGTTTTCTATCTGGGCTCATGGATAAGTCTAATTTCAGTTTCTCTTTACTTTGGCAACATGAGCAAGAAAAAAATCTAGTAGTAATCAGTGCCCACTGACATCCCAGGAAGGCAAGTTTTAACCTCAAAATGTAGTGACTGGTTTCAACAGAAGCACAGAATATAAGAGTTCCTTATGACTAATCTGCGGCAGAAGAATCAACATAGAAAGAACTGCTTTTGAATTGCAAGACTTAATTACAATAGCAGAATTGAATGCTGACAATCAGCAAAAGGGAGCAAAGAGTTGGTTGATGAAACTGAAAGACAGATGAATAAGGGTTTGCATGGCAGAGAAAGCATGGAGTCTATAAGACATGTTATTTTTTCCCATACTACACAAACTTGATTATCTGAAACTGGAGAAAGAGAAGAGAAAAAAATCGACTAAGATCTGACATTCTAACATTCCAAAGTATAACAGGACAATAGGTCTGCAGAAAACAGGAGCCAAGGAAGAACAGGTTGATTCCCTCCTGTTCATGGGGGTCTCTCAACACTAAATACTAGCATTCTATGTAAGGGATTACTACTCTGGCATTACTAGAATGTTGAGTAGTTAGAGCTCCTATAACACATATAACCGACATCCAAACTTTAGTTTTAATGCTCACAAGATCTTCGATTGCCAGGAAAACCTTGCAATAATCCATGCTGTTCTTGGAAACACACATACAATTTAGCAGGCAGGGATTTGATGTTACACCACTGATTTAAAGAGCAGCACCTCCCAGTAACTGGTGGAGTTGGGAACTGATCCAACCATTCTGGAGAGAGATCTAGAATTATACCCAAAGGGCTATAAAACTCTGCATATCCTTTGATTAAGCAGTACCACTTACTAGGTCTGTGTCCCAAAAAGATTTAAAGGGGGGGAGGGAGAGAGAGAGAGAAAGGACATAGTTGTATAAAATATTTATAGCAGTTCTCTTGGGGTGGCAAAGAAATGAAAATTAAGGGAATACCCATTAATTGAGGAATAGCTGTATCATGTGATTATGATAGAACATTAATATGTTATATGAAAAGCAGGATGCTTTCAGAAAAACTTGGGAAGATTTAAATGAACTGATCCAAAATGAGGTGAATAGAACCAGGAAGGCATTGAATGCCATAAGAATATGAGAATCAAGAGTGAATGACTGTACTACTCTTGGCAGTACAATAATTCAAACCAATTCTGAAAGACTTATGATTAAAAAAAAAAAAATACTACCCACCCCCAGAGAAAGAAGTAATGAAGTCTGGATGCAGATGAAAGCATATTTTAAATTTTTTTATTTTTCTTGGTTTTTTGGGTGGGTCTGTTTTCTTTTGTAACATGGAAACATGTTTAATCTATATCAAACCACTAGCCTTCTCAAGGAGAGGAAAGAGGTAAGGCAGAAAAAAGACAGGAAGAGAAAAATATGGAACTCAAAATTTTAAAAGAACAAATGTTCAAAGAAAAAATTTTATATGTAATTGAGAAAAAAAAATTTAAAGAAAAAACAAACAAATAAAACTCAAAGAACCTGCAAATGCTTTCCTACAGACTTACCCACTTCCCTATCATGCCCTTAGGAGTATAAGTGGTTCAAGTTTTGTCCTATGTAAATTGGGAAAGGGAAGAAAAACAACATTTATTTCTCCCCTCTTCCAGTCTAAATGGTAATGCTGTCATTACCATTTAGGACCTGGCATAGCTAAAAAAAAAAAAAAAAAAAAAAAAAAAAAAAAAGCTTTTTATTTGGGTGTAAATGAAAATGTGATCTTCCTACTACTTCTAAAATGATAAAAACAATAATAATCACACATATATCTATATATCTGTCCACCTATCATTTATCTACCATCTAGCTAACAAGCTATCAACTCTCTCTGATCTATCTCACTCTATTGTCTTTACCATTTATCTCTTTATCTGCCTCCTTATCATCTAAGTACTACTTTGACTAGAGTGGACAAGAAGACCAACCCTGAAACACCCTAATGGAACTTGGAAATGAGAGTTTTTGTCCTGAATCACCAGAAGAGACCTTTACATAGTACTTTAAGGTTTTCAAAACAGCGCTATATATGGTTTATCATGAGGTAGAATCTAAGTTTTATCTCCATTTTTTAGATGAGAAAACTGAGGCTCAAGGGTATAACATGATTTACCATGATCATAAAACTATGTGTTTGAAGCAGAATACAAATTTAAATATGGACTCTTGCTCTGAATTCTATTTTTCTAAAACAAGTATTTATATGTCTAGGAAAATTGTTCTTTGTTTTTGTTTAATTTAATTTTTGGAAAATTATTCTTTAAAAATTATCTTTTAATGAATTTAATTAAATTGTGCTTTTTATGGCATGCACAGAAAGATTTGAAATCATATTTTGTGGCTTCATTTGTTTAAAATATAAATATGAATAGAGGGAAAGGTAGCAAAGTAAGTATATGCTTATGGCCACATTTCAAAAACACCAACACCAAAAAAGACAAAGAAAAGAGAAAGGAGGAAGCGGAGAAAAAGAAGAATACACACTATTTGATGTTCCCTAGTTTGGAAAACTCAAGAGGTCTTGCCACTACACTGAGACTGCTCACTTTTACAATGGTAAATGTATTCTCAAGACATTTCTAATATCAACTGAATTCAATTAAAATTTAGTAAAGACCTATTACAATGTTACAGAAACAGATTAAAAACCATTATAATCTCTTTTGTTAAGGAACTTAAAACAGAAAAGTATACAAATCCAAGAGAATACAGCATCACACTTGCGCTTTTTATAAGTTACAATCTTGTTTGTTTTTATACATCTGGACTATTGACTGAGAAATCACACTATATACACAACTTCTGTGCAATGTGCTTAAATTTTAACAATAAGTGTTTGACATTTGTCTCAAGAGATGGCTCTATTCTGTTTTTCAAAAAAGACAATTATGTAAAAACAAATCACAGTTTTAGTGAGGAAACATACCATTCCATAGGCCTGCTGTTGAACCCAGTTGATGTAATCATTCCGTATGTCTATTAATTCTTGTACTTCATGAATATAAAACTTGTCATACTGTATGATCTGTCCCGTTTTCTCATTTACCTGTGAAAAAATGAGACTGCTACTTATATATCATGTATATAAATAGATGGATATATATTTTTAAATGGCCTAATATAAAGAACATTTTTCACAGACTGAGCAACCCTGAAAGACATAAATGCTCTGGAGCTTTTTTTAACCTGTAAGCTTCATTCATTTATGAAAGGTTCACTGTAGGCCCACTATGTGCAAATCACTAAGAATGAAACACCAAGGAATGTAAAAGCCACAAGACACAATCCTCACTCTGCCGTACAATCAAATACAGAAAGAAGAAAATTGAAAAACAACAACAACAACAACAAAAAAAAAAAAAAAAAAAAAAAAAAAAAAAACACACTCCACGAGAGGGTGCATGTATGCTGGAACGGAGAGAAAATTGGCCCAGAGGCAAAATTGTGCCTGGTATTCCAGCTGTGTCCCTGAGGGTTTGTCTCATAATCTCAGTTCTTAGACAACTCTGCACTGCTGAGGGTGCAGAGAAGAGCCCAAAGTACTCCAGCAGAGGGAGTTTTCTCATTTGGAAACTCCCTACACAAATGAAATCACAAGTCAAATTGTTATCCTTGCCATAAGAATGATACAAAATAAGGAACTATAGCTATTTTAAGGACTGTAATTTCTAGCTAGTTTGTTAAAACTAGTTTGTTTCTTGAAATCTAGACCTTGAAGGATGGGAATGACATGGCGCTGAAGAGACATTTTAGGCGGAGGTAGTGCCACAACAAAACATGGCACACATTAAGGATGGCAGGTAGTGAATAATGCAGGTTACCTAAAGTTAATGGCATATATATTTCTCTTCTAATATATCAGAATATATCTGGAAAGGTAGGCTGGAAACTATAGAGAGCCTTGAATATTATGCTAAGGCTTTGGGATTTACTTAATAGACAATGGTAAGATCCTAAAAGGTTTATAAAAGTGGTAATGAAATAACTGGAATATGATAGTGTACCATGATTATAGTCTTGTAGTGCTCTCAGTACAGAAAATATGGATTAGAAAAACTAGTTAAAAAATTCTTCAAGAGTTATAAAGGAGGAAGAGTCTGACCTGAGGTGGTCATAAAATGGAGACTGGAAGAAAGGAATGAATGTCAGAGATATTATAAAGGAATAAATATTTAGAGTCAGTAACAAATGGGTCAAGGGATGAAATCAACTCTTAATAACAGAGATAATTAAGAAAAAGAGGGAAGTAAAAAATAGTTGGTTTTGCTCGAGGTAGGTACAGAAAAGAGAAACTAAAAGTCTGATTTGTTATTTCTTGAGTTTATGGTGCTGGCAAGACACTCAAATAGAACTGTTCAGAAGAAAAGGCAATGAAAAAATGGTACTGAAGTCTGGGAATTAGACAATAGCAATAGGAAGATCTCTTAAGACCGTTAAGCTCTGGGCAGATTTACTTTCCAATTTCTCCAAAGCTCTGTGACAAAGATTTCAATCAAAGAATTGCTTATAATGTATCAGTTCACAATGATAGGACAATTTTATTGCCAGGTACGGCACAAGAACAAAATAATTACTTTAAATCTTATTAATCTCAACTGAAATCTTAATCGCATCGTAATAATCCAAGAACTCTAAGGAAAAGCAGTTAAAACTATTTGGAAACCGGAAGGAACACGAAGAATTGACATTGGGAAGCTAAAGAAATCAGGCAGAAGTCTCAAAAGAAATCCAAAGTTATTCTTTTCAAATTTATTTTTAAAATGGAGAATATATATGAAATTCTGAAAAAGAAACAATAGTCAGTGACTCACTCACATCTCTAGATACAGACCTGACATCTAAAATGTTCAATTAAAACCAGACTCTCTAGGGAATATAAGCTTCTATTTCAAGAACATCAACCATCAGCTAAGAAAAAGTACCTGAGATTACATCTTACCAACCTGATCTTTCTATTCCTTATAAGATAATTACATGTCACTTTATATCATCAAAAGGGCAATATGAAACCTCAGGATATAAAGAATATGGTAATAATAATAAATAGAAAATATTTATATCATGCCTACTAGGTGCCAGGCCCTGAGATGAGTACTTTACAATTATTTGATCTTCACATCAACCCTGGGAGGTAGAGGCTTTTATTATCCTCATTTTAAAGATAAGAAAACAGAGGCTGAAACAGGGATTTGCCCAAGTGCTGGGTTTGAATTCAAATATTCCCAAGTCACATCAAGTGTGCTGTGGCATCACCTAGCAGCAGAGTATACTGCATTAATGCACCAAGTCTATCACTAACACTATCACCAAAGCTGTGTCTCTCATTATGCTATTTGATATATTAAAAAAGGCCAAAGTATTTCCATATGACATGATGGGAGAGAGAGCCATATGCTTCCATTAAGAGTGTGATTACAAATGTATTACGACTCTTGGAGGCAGTGAGGGGGATGGGGGAAAGAGAACAGTGCTCAGCTGACAAATTTTTTAGTTTAATTCAAATCATTAGCATTTCTCCATCACTTTAACCTAGACAATTAACAAAACAACCAATTAAACACTGATTGGTACTTTTTGTTATTATTTGAAGGTATAAATGCTCACAATAAAATTTAACAATCTGCTTTCTATAAGCTGCTCCAGCTCCCTTAAATGTTACTGTGGACAAATTCTCCAATTCTCAATCTTGTTCTAAAGACAAGATAGGAAGCAAAATTGTTAGAGGAGATTTCTGCCTTTTTCTCAATCATGCAAAAGGAAGGGTTATGCATTCATGTTGATGGATTTATATGTCTTTGGAGAAGCAATCTCACAAATATCTGGATTCCCAAATTGCCTCTAAGATTAATGAGAAATTCCTTTCAATAGCTTTAAGGTCCCAGGCAACCAGGCTCCAGCCATACTATCTTGTGGCCTCACTGAATATTCCCACAATCTTGTCAGGCTGGTTCTATCTGAACCTCATATACTCATCCCCAATATTACATAGCTTCCAGCTCCATGCCTTAGCATTGGTGCCCCACACAATCCCCTATCCAGATCATCTCCTGTAAATCTTTTTCTTCCTTTAAGATGCAGCCAATTTGCAGAAATGTATTTTGCATGACTTCATGCAGATAATAGGTATCATACTTTTTGCCTTCACAATGCATGGGGTAGAGGATAAAGGGAAGAGAGAGAAGTTGCCACTGAAAATAAAAATAAAATAAAATGACTAAAGAAAACCCCAAGCATTATTCTTAGCATTATCAAGCTTTTCTTAACAATGCAGTGATCCAAGATAATTCCAATAGACTTGGGATGGATCATGCAATCTACATCCAGAGAGAGGATTAGGGAGACTTGGAGACCGAATGCTGATCAAAATGCTGATCAAAGCATAGTATCTCCTCCTCCTCCTCTTTTTTTTTTTTTTTTTTTTTGGGTATTTTTCTTTCTTTTTACCTTTTAGAGGTTTTTTGCTTCTTTTCTTTTTCCCTTTTACTCTTATTTTTCTTGCACAACATGTCAAATATGGAAATATGTTTAAAATTGTTGTACATTTTAACCTGTATCAGATTGTTTGCTGTCTTGTGGAGGGGGGAGCTAAAGAAGAGATAGAGAAAAAAATGTGGACACAAAAAGAGAAAAAATATGGAACACAAAATCTTATAAAAATGGAATGCTGAAAACTATATTTACATGTATCTGGAAAAATAAAATAACTGAGGAAAAAAAAATAAACAATTATTCAGGCTCCATGGAGACCATATCATTCACTGGTTTTCTGTTATCTCCTCCATCAATCTATCTCATATGATGAAGTGGCCTTACTTTTTACTAAGGCTAAGCCTTCCATCTATTCAAGTGACTCTCTAATTGAATGCCCCCATCATCACTTTTTCACTTTATTCTTTAATTTCTCCTTCTCCACTATCTGCAACAAACATACCTCTTATATCCTGAAAAACTCTCATTTGATTATTTCATGCCCACTATCATCCTGTATGTCTACTATCTTTTGCACCAAAACTCGTCAAACAAAAGAACCATTTACAAACAGTAGTCTCCACTTTCCCTCCTCTCACCCTTTTCTTAACTGCTTACAAATTTGGCTTCTGATCTTATCATGTTACTAACACTACTCTCTCCAAAATTATCATTGCTATCTTAATTGCAAATCCAGTGGACTTTTTCTCAATTCTCATTCTCCTTGGCCTCTTGCAATCCTTAACAGAGATGATCACTCTCCTCTCTCAATTTTCAAGACACTATTCTCTGATGGTTCTTCTCTCACTTCTCTGACTGTGCCTTCTCCATCTCCTTTACTGGGTCTTCCTCCAGATCATTCCAGCTAAATGTAGACATCCCATTGGGTGGTGTCTTAGGCTCTCTTCTCTTCTCCCTTTATATAGTTTCACTTAATGATCTCAGCAACTCCCCTGGATTTAATTATCATCTCTATGCTGATGATTCTCACTTTTATATTTCCTGCCCCAATCTCTTTCCAACTGATTTTCAGTTATCTCAAACTGTATTCCAACAAACATCTTAAGCTCAATATGTCCAAAATGGAATTACCTCCCCCCCCCCTCCCTGCCCCCATCCTCACCCTTTCCAAAGTTCTCTTGAGGGCACCATGATTCATCATCCCATACCTCTCAGGTTTTCATACTTGACCTTTTCATTTTTTGACTTTTCATTTTCTCACCCTCCATATCCAATTTACTGACAAGGCCTGTTGCACTTTTGCACATCTCTTGAAGTTGCCTCCTTTTCCCTTCTAATACTACCATCATCCTAATGAAGGCCTTTTCTCTCCTCATGTCAGACTATTGTAATCACCCACCAGTTAGTTTCCCTGCCCCAAATCTCTTGCCACTCCAGTCCATCCTCCATTCAGCTGCCTAAATGATCTGCATAAAATGAAGGGGCTGTCCATGTCAGTTCCTCTCATTAATCAATCACACTGGTTCTCTATTTCTAGAATAAACTGCAAAATCCTGTTAGACACTTAGAGCCCTTCATCAGCTCACTGGGCCCCACTCCTTCTAATCTTATTCCACTTTACACTCTCCACTTCAGTCCAGTAACACAGGCATCCTTGTTCATTGTCCCAACAAGCTTCATCATGCCTCAGCTTCAGGCCTCTTCTCTGCTTGTCCTTTATCCCTGGAACGCGCTACCATTTTCCTGGAATGCGCTACCATTTTCTGGCTCCCTTTCCAATCCCTCAATTCCAGGGCTTGCCACTCTGTTAGCTATTCCTATCTATTATAATTATGGTTTTTTGAATGTAGGTGTTTGCTTGTTGTTTCCCCTATTAGATCCCTATTAAATCATGAGCTCCTTAAAAGCAAAGATGATCATCTCCCTCTTTTTATATCCCAAGCACTTTTGCACAGTGTGTGGCAGGTAGTAGACACTTAATGAACACTTACTGACTGACTGGTTGACTTACCCTAACTCCAGGGAGGTTAGATCTAGAAACCTCCAACTGAGGTGGCTGAAAGAGTGAACAAAAGAACTAGTCCAGGTGGATTTACTAATCACTTCAAGGGTTGGAGACAAAGACTATACCCTCAGACCCCATCTTATGAGACCTCCCAAATGGTCTAACAGACTTACGCCTATGGCACCAGCTAAGAGAGGTCATTAAACTGTTAATGAGATAAAATAGCAAAGATGTCACTTCCTCATTTATTCTTTGTATTATTAAAAATGTGAAGGCTATTGCAAAAGCATGGTAAGAAGAGCTAGCAAAATAATGGTCCAGAGTTATTTATATTTCTCTTATCAAAGTCAGATCTATTTTGATTGAGGTAATGAATACATGTGAACAAATAAAAATCTGTTTGAAAATCTAAAGCAATGTGACACTTAAAAAAAATTCTAAAACTAATAAGACAAAAATGTTTTCATGATAAAATGGAAAAGGGAACCAATAGTTGCAAATTTGCTAACTGCTCTTCCCCTACAAGAAATGTATCACTATGGCACACAACTTCAAGCATTTCTTAAAGGGAACTAAGACAGATGAATCTTTATAGTCTTCTGATATGAAGTTTTGGCTCCTCGTCAAATCTAAAGTGGGTTCAAAATAAATAGTGACATATCTGAAAAAGCCATTTGGAAGAAAAAAGAAAATAAACATACCCTATGCAGTATTTCCAAAACCTTTAGAGCAGTGTGAAGGAAGTTGTTGAAAACCCTTCTTTCAGAAGGAGGGATTCCGATCTTGTAGAGTTTCAAAAGATGAACCACGACTTCCTTGAACAGCTCCACTATCTTGAGGAACAAGGGAGGTTCAAGTACAGACCACCAGTTTTCTGTCATTAAAGGATGAAAATATAAATAAAAACACACAAACCATGACTCTCACAGTGTCTTTTCTAACCTAAAGTTTCAACAAATGGAAAAATTGAACAATAACATCTTCCTGGCTAAGTTTTAGCCTTGGCTTGCATCTTTGGATTTCTTAGTATAAAATCAAATAAAGATGCATACAGAGTCAGTAGAAGATATTTTAAACTCTTTTAAACCATTTTAAAATTTTAAACCAGAGACTTTAAAAAGATATTAAAAACTCAGTATTAATATCTATCTATTCACAACTGGTTTAAATATTCAAATACCCAAGAAGCAGCTAAATTTAAATATCTTAGTATTTGGTTGCTGTTAATTCAGATTTGTTCCCAGTCTTATTTTCTGATCTAACATAACATCTGCAATACAAGTATGTTTATGATGTGATACGATCTTGGAAACTGAGTGAAGAAGTCAAATGTCACAAAGCTTGTGTGTTTGTCTTGTTAACAGCTGCCTTTGGTTTTCCCAACCCCTGTACTAGGCAAGCAGTGTATCATTATTTCAAGTGTACTGAAGGAGTGGTTCTTACAGAGCAGAAGGTCAGAAATACCTGGATAGCAGAAAGCAGTTCTCTTCAGCTACCAATGAATCCTGACAGATAATCTTTGTGTCTTCCACATCTTTATATAAATTAACAGTTTCCTGATACATAACTGTTTATCTGGACTCATTTCTCTGCTGATCCTCCTTACCTGCTAAGCCTGAACCTTTCTTACTCTCCTTACCTGTGTACACCCCAACCTGAACTATCAGTGCTGGGCTTGTAGGCAGCCAGTAAGGTTGCTTATATAGCTAGAAATAAAAAAGCCTGTTTTGGGGTGCAGAAAAAGCTAAAGTAAGGAGGTCTACAACAAAGAAGCAAAAAAAAAAAAAAAAAATACATAAAGGGAGTAACAAGGAATTAAGAGTAAAGATCACCCAACATTCAGGGAAATGTGTCCATAATCAGGAATCAACAATTGAGGGAAAAGGCCCAGAAAAATGCCAGAATTCAAGAAGCACCTGATAATGGCTACATGATGTCCTACTCTAAGCAGGATCCCTGGAGATTGGATAATGAAGGCATCTAAGAATTTAGCAGAAAGAAAAGATGTAATCAAACACTCAGTCCCAAGTATCTGTCAAGACCCTACTAAAACCAGTTATGTGCAGAGTCTTAGTTCTGACTTCCTAAGCCCCACCCTTTCTTTTACTCTTCCCCTTCATACACCTTCATTTCTAGCCAAACTCTATTATATTTGCTGTCAACATTCCTTATAGTTTTGGGACATGAACCCTGAAACTACATTTGGGGTCTCAGACTCCAAAAAGACCAGTAGTGGAAATACAGACATATACAGAAATAACTCTAATGCAAGGTAAAATGTGAATATGAATAAAAGAGATATGAATTGTTATGTTAATTCTAAATTAGTAGAGATTACTGAGGAAACAAGAGAAATTGCTTCATGAAATGGACTATATTTGAGCTGGGCTTGAAAGATAAGTAGAAATTGAACAGGGAGAACTAGGAGAAATAAGGGCACATTTCACACAGAAGAAATAATATAAACAATAGAGAGGAGAGAGAAACTATGGGGAATGTTGACAGCAAATATAGTATAGTTTGGCTAGAAACGAAGGTGTATGAAGGGGAAGAGTAAAAGAGAGGGTGGGGCTTAGGAAGTCAGAACTAAGACTGGACATAACAGGTTTTCTAAGGAGATGGTGTGACTGGTGCTTAAGAAGACTAAAATGGCATCAGGGGCAAGTATGAATATATCACCCCTATTCATTAAACTCCTATGGCTCCCTATCACTTCTAGGGACAAACACAAAATGCTATTTGTCATTCCAAATCCTTCTTACTCCAGGCCCTTCCTACATTTCCAGGCTTCTTACACCTTACTCCCCAACACATGTTCAATGATCCTGACATTGGTCTCCTGACTGTTTCACAAACACCCTCCCTTCTCCTGGCTATGGGCACTGTCTAACTGTCCCGCATGCTCAAAACACTCTCCCACTTCCCCTACTGACCGTCTTGGATTCTTCTAAGCCCCAACTAAAATTCCTTCTTTTACTAAAACGTCTCCCTTCTTCTCTCAGTTCTAATACCTTTCCTCTGTTAATTATTTCCTATTTACCTCGTATATAGCTTGCATATATTTGTTGTATTTGTTTGCTTGTTGTCTCTTCAATTAGAATGTCTTTTGGCTCTTTTCATACCCCTTGCACTTAGCACAGTGCCTGGAATGTAGCAAGCACTTAATATATAAATGTTCATTTGTTATGGGAACAACCTGCTAGTGGCTGCTAGAGATCTAATTCTGTCCAGCAGGATAGATCCCTTCATGTGAGAGGATGATAATAATACAAGGAGACCGAGAGGCAGTTGCATTCTCTGACCTCTCGCTTCTTTCCTCTTGCCTCTGATTTATTTCATTCCCAATCACAAAATCACAAATACAAGCTGATCTGCAATTCCTTCAAGTATGTTCTAATTCACAGTTGTAGGAGCTTTAGGAGACTCAACTTGACCCTTCATATTTAGGCATGGTCCTTAACATTTATTGACTGAATGACTTACTGGAAATCAGGAACCAGTTAGGAGTCCATATGCTTTAAAAAGTTTTATCAGAGGCATTCTGAAAGTGAGGGAGCATTGCACTATTGTGTGCAGCTAACATATTTAGGGAGGATAAAAGGGAAAATTCCATGGGAATAGTTGGAAATGTGAAGATAAAGTATACTTGTGTGAGGCAATGTTAAGTAAGGAGAGTCAGGAAGCTATTCAGCAAGTTCATAGAAAATGTCATGCCTTACCAAGTACTTTCAATGGTGCCTTTTCTAGGTTCACAAGTGCAGTTCCAAAGGGAATGGCTATTGTTGTGAAATTATTGGAATCACTCATCAGTGGACATTCTGGTAGAATGAGATAAAACCTCAATGCCTCAACATCAGGTAAGGAACTAGTCAGTTTTGGAAGAAGATTCTTTTCCAAACTAGCTGCCACCTACATTTTAAACAGAAAATAAAATTTAATTCCCATTGGACATTACAAAAACAACAAAACAAAACAAAACAAAACAAAAAAAACCACAAAAAAAAAAAAATCAAAAAATCTTTAGTAAAGAAAATAGGAAAATGAAAAAGTATAAGATAAAATCGGAAACTTAAAATCACCATAATACACAACCTGAAAATTAATGGCTAAGTCTTTCAGGAAAATCCACAAAGCTTAAGATATAACTGAGATTAATATAGCTCTATCTGTGTCACTACATAAGCGCTTAGCTGTTAAAAGTTTATTCAGCATTTTAACTATAGCTACATACAGAACAACTAAACTGCAGTTGCCTTAAAACAAAATCTTGCCACTACTATAACCAGTATTTAATACTAAAATATACAAAAGTACACCATGGTTGAAAGACTATCAAATTGCATACAAAATGGAGAAAAATTACTTGGAAACTTCATGATCATCTTCCTCCACTCCCCTCACCCCCCAAGACTTAATAGTAGAACAAAGAAAAGTATTATAAATCATTTAAAAAATATTTTTTAAAGTCTTAAAAAAAAAAAAAAGATCACAGAGTGAGTCTTGCAGGACATATGATACAAAATAAAAAGCCCTTTAAGAACAAACCTGTTGAGCTATCTGAGGATGGTCAGGTTGTATAAGTTTATGAAAGAGAAGTCTAGCAGCATTCATATCAACCCCTGAGTACTTGGAGCCTGTTCTATAGTGATCATCATTGCTGGAAAAAATAAAATGAAATAAAAATATTCTCAGTAGGTAGTAAGAAATCATGCAAGGTTTCTTATTCAACAATATAATGAATGATATTCAGATACAGTAAAAAGCTGGTACTTACCTAACAGCTAAAAAACTGCCATTTAGACAAGCAGCTGAAGAAAAGGTTCCATCAATCTCACTGAATAAAAATTAATAACAGATAGTGTTTATTCAATCTGTTTGTTCATATCATTTATATGAATATTAAACCTCTCTTCACTATCACAATGCTTTGAACCTGATGCCCCAATAGTGCAACTGTAAACTGTGTTAATGATATTACTGTATGAGGTACTACTACCAATTGTCAAACTCTGGAAATTTTACTTTATTTAAATTCACATTTTTAAGAATCATGGGGTTTTTTTGATTTTTGTTTTTTTTTCTGAGGCAAATGGGGTTAAGTGACTTGCCAGGGTCACACAGTGTTAAGTGTCTGAGACCTCATTTGAACTCAGGTCCTCCTGACTTCAGGGCTGGTGCTCTATCCACTGCCCTCCTAGTTACCTCAGACTCATTTTCTTAAAACAGCTTTTCTTTAGTATTGTGACTAAGATATATAACAGTGGGATAAAGTGCTGGTTTGGGAATCAAGACCTCCTGGGTTTAAATCCTACCTCCAGTTTAGCTATTTTGTGACCTTGGAAAAGTAATGTAATCTCTAGGTCTAACTAGTAGACTGTTTACTGAAACACATTAAGATTACAGAAACCTTGTGCACTACAACATAAAAATATTTATTTTTAGGATGTAATGAATTTTTTAAAAATACTTTTTTAACACTACTTCATCAGCTTTTCAAAAATGCTTTCAGTTATGGGGCATGTGGCCTGTAAAACCAGTTTAATAAACAAAATACAAAAAATATTAACTATATTCATTGTGTCAAGATGTGAGAAAGAAATTCTTTTGAAATTTTAACATATGAAATAGTAATAAGATGTCCATAGTAAGATGAGAAGGAATATATTTCTAATAAAAGTTGGTCAAATGAAAAGAGACAAAGAAAGATAGTTAAAATCTAGGTTGTGAAGCTACAGAGTACAGAGGGGCAGCTAGGTGGCATAATGGATAGAGATCCAAGACTGGATCAAATGTAGCCTCTAACATTTACTAATTGTGTGACCCTGAACAAGTCACTTAACCCTGCCTGCCTCATTTTCCTCATCTGTAAAATAAGCTGAAGAAAGAACTGGTAAAACATTCTTATTATCTTTGCCAGGAAACCCCCCCCCAAAAAAAAAGGGGGTCATGAAAAGATGGATGTGATTGAAAATGACTGAATACCAATAGTATAGTGGGATATGCTAAATTTGGAGAAATGGCATCTAGATTCAAATACTGACTGACACCTATTGTCTATATGACCTAAGGAAAAAAAAAATCACTTCCTTCCTGGGCTTTAATTTCCTAAGTTATTGAACTAGCATTCAACCTCGTTCCTGGCACATAGTAGGCACTTAATAATTCTTTTTCGTTGGTTTATTCATCTATGGTCATATGTGAATTATAATTATGGAGTTTTGAAAAGTTTGAACATTCTCTTTTACTTAAGTGATTCTGACAAGGTTTCCTCACTAAATGGAAAATCTCAAGTAAAATTGATTCTACATTTCAGGGTTTTTTTGGTTACATATGAGGCATTATGTTTAATCACAGCTAATAATTTTCTTCCTTACTTGGCTATTTCCAACGGAAATCTTCCAGAGGAGTAGCTCAACCATCTCTGAATGAGAGTTTCATTTACGGTCCAGATCTGTTTTGAAGGATCAGGACATCTAAAATCATCTGGTGGCCCAAGGCCCTACAATGAGAAAGAAGCAGACAAACTCAAAAAAAAAGAACTACTTTACTTGCTACCCTACAATTTAGAATTGACCACAATAAGACAGAAAAAGATTATCATTAAAGAGCCTGAAGTAAAAAATATCAAAAGGGCTTTGGCATGTATAATTCCTTCATAAATCAGAAAGCTTTAAAGGAAAGGAAAAACTCTACAGCTAAGCCAAGGAAGAAAACAGGGCACCAGGGAAAAAGGAGAAATAAAGACCGGATAAATCAGAGAAGATCTAGAGGACAGCAGTCCTTCCTAACAGGAATAAGGCAACTAGATTCAGGCTAAAGTTACCACTTCTGGCTCCTTAAAGAACCAAAGGAAATTAAGAAATGACCTGTTCTTTTCCCAGTTTTCCCTTCCAGTCCATATGCATTAACAGATACCCTAGCATATTCAATTAACTTCTTTACCTTAATGTAACCTGAGTTTTTGCTGCCAGTTACAGGCCAGGTGTTAGCTAGATATATAAAAGTTCAGATTAGGGTGGAAGTCAAAGCTCTGTCTAAATGTTGGAAATTTTCCTAACTGGGGGCTCTGAAATATATGAACATACTTCTATTTTAATATAAATTCCATAGAGCAGCAAAAGAGGGGAGGGGACCTCAATGACCTTGCAAGCAATTACAAGTACCAGGCTAAACAAATGAGCTAGCTGCTCTAAAAAAATATAGCTAATTTAAATCTCCAGGGACAAAAGGGAAAGAAAAAGAGAGGTCAGTGACTGGCCTATTGGTCAAAGCAACTCCCATAACTACCAGTCTGAAGAAAAGCATGTTGGTTTTTTTTTTATTATTATTATTATTATTATTATTATCGTTAATAACACACATAAAGCATTTCTCCAAATGCATAAAACATATCTCCAAACACATGAAAGCATGTCTCCAAAATAAGACTTCAAAGAATTTAAAGAATTTTGATAAAGTTATATGAGCTTGAAAATAGTTTACACAACTATATTTTTACCTGTGGACAAGAATAATGGGAAAAACTTTGGTCACCACCTGAAAAAATTCTTTTAACACAGAAGTATTCTTCACCATCTGTAAAAAGAATAATATGCAATTTATAAGTTTCTCAAAGGCTGGACCACTGGCATTGTTGTTTCTATTGTTCTCTCAAAATTTAGCACTGTGCCTTAGATATAGAAGGCACTCAAAAACCTATTAATAGCAATGTAAACACTACATAAGTTCTTCAAAAGTTAGAGCAAAAAAAAGGAATAGGAATATAGTATGCAAGAGAAATGAAGAAGGGGTCAAGGAACATATGAACAAATGAGTAGTTTATCCTGAAAAAAAAAAAATATTACCTCAGGACAGCTGAGCAGAACTAGAGAAATAGAACAAAACTAACAATGTTCGCTTTATTTTCTAATAAAAAGTGTTCCTTTAGTAGGAATTTTACATTTGAAATGAAACAAGACATTTTTTTCCTGAATTTTCAAGAGAAATATCATTCAAGTAATTTCTTTTTTTCCATCAGAATCCCTACAGCAGAATCCCTGCCCTTCAGCCACATACAGCATTTATTAAACATGTATTAGGAACTATGCTAACATAATATAAGTTTAAAAAAAAAAAAAACTAATTTCCCCCTAGGCCTGTAAAGTCACCAATGCAAGAAACAATTAGTGAGGAAAATAGTATCAACTAAGATTAGCAAATGTTCTTAAACATGTAGTTTGATGATGCTCCCTAGGGTGTTACCAGGTTCAGTTGTCTGAAGATAGTCTTCCTGACTCAGAGGGAAGCACACCATTCTAACTTTTAAAAACAATTATATTTCCCTCAAAAGGCCCATAAATGTCATGAGAATAAAAAGGATAAGTGGAACATTCTAGAGAAAATGTTAAGTCTGTCTAGCAATTATTCATCTGTTACTTTATCTCCAAAGTTTATCATTGCCATAAATCGTTTTGGATTCTCTTCATTCTGCAGAAAGAGACTGGGGCAGAACCAACCCTGTCAACTACTGGGTCCCGAGGCTTTACCCTCATGACTAGTAATGATCTGTAATAATAATTTACAACATCATGAACATAAATTTATATCACAATTACATTTACATGTACATGGGAATTCACTGACTGAATTATAATCAGCAAATTCAATTTGTATAATATTTTGTACTTTTAAAGTACTGGTATTAGTTAATTTATTTAATCTTTACTTCAACCAAGTGAGCTAGCCAAATAGCCTGAGTCTTTTTATTCCCATTTCACAGACAGGAGAAAAGAGAAAAGCTAAGTAACTCACTCAATGAGTCAGTGACATAGAGAAAGCCAAAATCCATGCATCTTGACCACTCCCTGCCCCCCACCAAACATACACTAAGTTTTTGTACATCATTAATCAGGATTTCTCAAAGGGAGTATTAAAATAAATGTTTATACTGTTTTTCAAGGAATTGCCTGTAACATAAGTACTGTTAGCTGTATTGTACAGCCAAAGGTAGGTTTTTAAAATTAATTTTTAGATAGAGTTGAATCTTGAATATAATGGGCTCAATCACTGAAAGACTGATTTCAATATTAGAGAATGGAACGGATTTATTACTAAATGTAATGCTAAATGGCTAATGCTAAACTTTAATAGCCAATTATTTGGTTCCACAAATTTTATTTTGGATACATTAAAACAGGATTAAATATCTTTATTATAAAAATCTAAATCCCTGATCTATTTTTTTTATTATAGCTTTTTATTTACAAGATATATTCATGGGTAATTTTACAGCATTGACAATTGCCAAGCCTTTTGTTCCAATTTTTCCCCTCCTTCCCCCCACACTCTCCTCCCCCAGATGGCAGGCTGACCAATACATGTTACATATGTTAAAAGTATAAATTAAATACGCTATATATATATATACATGTCCAAACAATTATTTTGCTGTACAAAAAGGATCAGACTTTGAAATAGTGTACAATTAGCCTGTGAAGTAAATCCAAAATGGAGGTAGACAAAAATAGAGGGTCTGGGAATTCTATGTAGTGGTTCATAGTTTTCTCCCAGAGTTCTTTCACTGGGTGTAGCTGGTTCAGTTCATTACTGCTCTATTGGAACTGATTTGGTTCATCTCATTGTTGAAGATGCCCATACCCATCAGAATTAATCATCATATAGTATTGTTGTTGAAGTATATAATGACCTGATCTATTTTTTTAACCTCAAACTTCACAAAAACTTAGTACAAGGATTGTTTCCCAATTTACAATTTCCTTTCTAATTTTAGATGCCATGGTTTTGTTTGTGCAAATTTTAATTAACCAAAATTGTCCAGTTATTCTCCTGGTATCCTCTCTAACCCTTGTCTGGCTCTGAATTCTTTCCTTAGCCATAGGTACAATGGTAATTTCTTTCTTGATCCTTTAATTTGTTGAGGATGTGACTTTTTCCATTCAAATCACTGAGCCACTGGAAGCTTAAGCTAGTACATGGTACAACATCTGCCAAACTGCTTTAGTTTTCCTGGCAGGTCAGTGAATTCTAACTTGTTCTGACAACTTCTCTTCGTGGGACATGTACTCTTTCCTTTGTGTTTGGCTCAGCCTCCTTTCTTGATGCTTCTGCTTCCTCTCTTGGCTTAGCACTCTCACCTGCCGAAACTCTAATAACACAGCTCTGTCCTGCCCACTAACTGATGTCTGTATCCATCCCCATCCTATAGAATGTATAGCTGGCCTGGTTGTTCATTTTGCAGTCTTTACACTGGTGGGATAGATATTACCTCAAGAATTCCAAGATACATTGCTTTCAGAGAAGAGCAATATGATTATTTATTGTAATCAAGCTGTTCCAACTGAATTATGGAGAAACTACAGCAAAGCCAGTCGTTAGGCTAATAGCTGCCATCTTATTCCATAATGAAACATCAAGTGTGCCATTCAGAAGCTCACAGGGAGACTAATACCATTAAAATTAAAGAAAAAAATAATATGTAACTCCATCTTTACATTTGTTAGAGCTAAAGTATAACCAAAATACCATCCTTTGATTTGTCAAAAGAATAAAATTTATCTATTCAAGGAACCTTTGATACTATTTACCTTTTAAAAAAAACACTAAGCATTACTTTGGATGAAGGTCATTAAGACTACTTCACAAGATCGCTGTACACTTCAATGCTGTATGAAGAGGTATTCTGATGGAAGTGGATATCTTCAACATAAAGAAGATCCAACTCACTTCCAGTTGATCAATGATGGACAGAAACAACTACACCCAGAGAAAGAACACTGGGAAGTGAATGTATATTGTCAGCACTAGTGTCTATCTACCCAGGTTACTTATACCTTCGGAATCCAATACTTAATGTGAAACAAGAAAATGGTATTTACACACATATATTGTATCTAGGTTATATTGTAACACATGTAAAATGTATGGGATTGCCTGTCATCGCGGGGAGGGAGTGAAGGGAGGGGGGGATAATTTGGAAAAATGAATACAAGGGATAATATTATAAAAAAAAAATTACTCATGCATATATACTGTGGGAAAAAAATTCTAAAAAAAAAAAAAAAAGACTACTTCACAAATATAACAGTTTAAATCTTGCCTCAAAAAAGAGAGAATTATGCTTCTCATTAAAGGTTACCAAGTTTCATCTCAAGAGCCATACTACCACATTTTCATATTTGGCTTCAAATAACATAACTGAAAGAAAATTTCATTCAAAGGGATTCAGAGACATGGAAAAAGGAATGAGAAAATAATTTTGAAATGATAAAAGGAGGTCTAAGACATAAAAGGAAAAAAAGCAATGTGTAGTATCTATTCTCAAATTAATGACCTAATTCCATAATGACATACTTACCACTATCTGGTAGACATTTCCCACTATAAGGGAACCAATTTCCTTTCACAGTGAAAGGGCTTTTTCTATTGCTTGTTGAACCAGTTCCAAGTTGCCCATTGCCACCAAGCCCAAAAGAATAAATTCTTCCTGACGAAGGAACAAAAGCAGAAGTGTGCTGCCTAGGGCAAAAAGACAGGAAAAAATATATAGACTTAATATATTACCCTCGAAATAATTTTTCTGGAGGATGCAATAGTTAAAAAAAAAAAAAAAGTTAACTGATTAAGGTACCAAAAAGGGTTAAGAAGTTCTTTAGAAGGCATCTTTCAATGACTGCAATCAGGATACATTTTCACAGTTATATAGCTTATTGAAAAGTATAAGGAATACAAGATCCCACTGGATGTAGAATGTAAATATCTTTAAGGTAAAAGTTTTTTTGTTGTCATCTTTGTATGCTCAGTGTAAGACTCTAAAGTTAATCAATAAGTATTTATAAACTCATTACCAGTTGGTATACATGGAGTTTTCTGGAGGACTAGCAGTACCTCTGGTAAGAGAGCTTGCTAAGTCCTTTTCAGAGGGGATCATCCACCTATGAATGTCCAATTGAATCACCCAGCTTTCACCTGTGGCTCAAAAAAAGGTGTAGCAGCCAAAACTCAGTAAACCGTCTGGGCAGACAGACTAAACAAGGCTGAGGGTAACCAACAGATCTCAAACTCACTGATGAATATTCTAATAACATATGATGACTTCTCCCGTGGAATGTGTGGATCAGAACAATTTGTTTCAATGGCCATGAACGTGGTTGAAGCAAGCACTATATAGCACCTAGAGTTTGATTAGACAGTCAAGGTCATCTACTAATCTACTACACGGAGCGCCGTCATCAGGCACCTTGATTTTTGTCCTGTCACTAGACTTTGATGACCTAAGAATAATGAGTGAGGCTGATAACTTGATATAACTCTATCTTCCTTAAATCCAATTCATTCACCATTCAAGACATCATTCATGACACCCCTGGCATTAAAAACAAAGGACAAATAACAATCACCATGTGACATGCACTCTGTTAAATGCTGAAAAAAAAGAAAAATTGCTCTCTTCTCAAGGAACCTTACACTCTAGCCACTGCCCATTGCACATAGTTGGCATTAAACAGATATTGAAATGAACATATTAGATTTTAGAGAACAAAACACAGCTTCAAAGATTCTTAACCAATGAAGGATCCTTCATGTGTACATTATAATTATGCATGATTCCTTGATAGATGCAACTAGAGAAATAACTGAGGTTCATTCATCTTCTTATCAATGTCAAAGAAAACACAGGAAAAAGGAGACAATTATTTGCTAAAAATATGCTTGTCGCTGTTATAGAAGATGCCTTGAGAAGTGTCCAAACTGAGGAGCATATTAGGCTAATTGTATCAAAATGCAAAATATTACAGGACCTCCTTAAATTAGATTCATGACAACTCAAAAGAGACTGGCTTAATCTACATAGGAAAAACCAAACAGATGAAGAGTGTCTCTTCTATGACTTGAAGTTGGCCAATAATCAAAAAGTGTTTACTAAGTGCTTACTAAGCACCAAGGACACAAAGAAAGGCAAAAATGAACAGGGCCCCAAGGAGCTGACATCACTACAAAGATCTTAGACAAGCAACATAAATTGATGAGCTACATCTATTATCAAATGATAGTAATTAAATTGAATTTGTGAAACTATATGATACTCAAGCTGCTTCATTTATAGCCACTCTCCCTCTTCCCCACATCTATTTAGTACCAGAATTCTTTCAGGGTCATTTTATGACTGAATCACAGAATGTCAACATCTCAGCACTTAACCCAGTGCTTGGCAAAGCAAAGAAATAGGCTCTTAATCAAACAAGTGCTGACTGAACTATAAAAAGTGACAAGTCACCCAAAGCAACAGGGAAAACATATGGGTACTTTTAAGCATGTGGACACATTTCAACAGATGTGTGATAGTCACATGTGTCCAAGCAAAACAGCATAAAAGACACACAGAAAATTTACAATCTGAGGAGGAAGTGGATCAGCCATACAGCATGACCACAAAATTACAGATATGGAGCCCAAGTAAAGTATTGGCATCCAGGGAAGAGTAGAAGACAGTAAGAAAGGTTTCCTGTGAATTAGGTCAATTCCTCCCTGGAGGATTTACAAAAAGTGAAAAAGGAATACACAGAATGTGAAAGTGTGGATGGGTTGCAAGGGGCTCAAGGAAGCTCATATTGGCGATATTATGGATAACATTTAAAAAAAAACATGTGGGGGAGAGGATGACCATTGTTATGAGACAGTAGGTAAGGAGAGCATCAAGGTAAAAATTAAAAGGAATTTGTCTCAACAAGATGAAAGACTGACTTTTCTTCTGAGACTGATAATAATCTTGAAAAGTCAAGGGCAAGAGCAACTCCCCCCCCCCCAAAAAAAAAAAAATCTTCAGAGAGTCTTAATCTTCTCGATGAAACAGGAAGTTATCATCTCCTTTAAGTCATGGGCAGAGGGGAGGGACAACCACTAAACATTTGGGAATCTGAAGAGAAAAATATATGGAACAGTAGTGGTAAATCACAAAGCTGAGAATTAAGAGTAGAATAGAAGGGCTAAGCAGCCCTAAAGTAAAGGTGATTCAGTACATGTGAAATCACTCAATATTGTAACTTTCACCAGAGATGCTTATCAACTTTTGGAAGATGGAGTAGGGACAGCCAACTGAAAGCAGAAGGCTAATGTCACTCAAAGAATTGGAAGACTAATGTGATATCAAAGGTGATTACTTCTAGATGCGAAAAGGGTAAAATAAACAAAATGCATGAAGTTTGAAGGAAGAATAATGATTAAGGCACAGTGAATCAAACAACCACAAGTATTTATTAAATGGACAACTCTATGTCAAATACTATATTCCTTGCTAGAGATCCAGAGACAAGAATCATTTTGAAGGGCTAGAGAAAATAATCTGTGAATTCACACTCCTGACAACTGAGAGAAGGCAGAGGAGGACAAGAAGCATTCACTAGTAAACTGGGCTACACGTGGACTTTTCCTCAAAAAAAAAAAAAAAAAAAGCCAATTTTCCATTAATGTGAGGATGCAGTAGCACTGAAGAAATTGCTTGATCAGGCAGTATATATTTTAAATTTAATTTTAATATTTTTGTTGTTGTCCAGTCATTTCAGACATACCTAACTCAGGCCCATTTGGAGTTTTTCGGCAAAGACAATGGAGCGGTTTGCCCTTTCCTTCTCTAACTTTACTTTACAGATAAGAAAACCAAGTTAAGTGACTTGCTCAGATTCACATAGCTAGTAAGTATCTCAGACTGAATTTGAACTTAGGTCTTCCTGAATTCAAAGCATGCACTCTATCCACTGTGCCACATAGCTTCCTAGATTTCTAATATTACATAAAAAATACACATAATAAAGTTCTTTATCTTAGACTGGGATACAAAGATGATGGAGGAAAAAAGAGAAATATGCTGCAGGAATATAAACACCAGGATTCTGTTCTCCAAGGTACTTTACCGTCCACAAGCAATCTGTGTGACAATGCTTCCCATAAGTTCAAAAACCTTTCTGGGGTTTATCTCATGACTGGTCGAGTTATGCCCCAACTGACCATAGCCTCCAGCTCCGAATGTAAAGACCCCGCCTTCCTGGAAAAAATACAGAGTACCCAATTCATTACACAAGGACCATACCTTGCAAAAATAAGTTTCCTTACTGAAATTCAATTTTTCCCCTCCTATATCTTCCCTACAAGATAGTGTAATGCAAAGATAACAATTTCAAATATTTTATAATAATAATTTACTTACAGTCTTGGAATGAAGGCTAGTGGTACAAGCATATAGTTACTGCCATTTTATTAATTTATTCATATAATTACTAAATTATTCTGAAAAAATATCACTATCTAAAAAAATGAAAACCCTTATTTTTCTCTTGGCATTTTCTTCTATAATCATTACACACACACACACACACACACACACACACACACACACACAATTAGAATTTAGAATTCATTATATGTCCACTAAACCTTAAACTAATAGAGCTTTTATATTTCACAACACAAATATACCTCTAAAATTGGAACACCAGGAGCATATGCATCAAATTAGGCAAATATTATTTTTATATCATTGAGAAATTTTTTCAGAATCTATCATAAATTATTTATTATAAATTCTATCAGAAAGTTACATTCTCAATTTAAACCTAAGCAAATGAAGTCATAATTTTCTTCTCATTCCACATTATTACAAATCTACACAGAAATTATTAAATTCAAATTGAGCAATTTTGTTTGATTAGAACCATTTTCAGTAACAACTTCATATCATTCAGCTGCAAAAATGTGCCATCAGCTAGCATTTCTACATGAATGATGATTTTTAAAATTTTTCTTCACTTGATATAAATACTAAACTTTAGTTAATAGCATAGTTAATACTATTATAGCAAATAAAAACTCAATAATACACCTTGATTATTCTCATATTTTCCAATTCTTCTGCTAATAACTAATAGATATTGCCAAAATTTTTATTTGACTGTGATTTGTTTTATAAAAACCTACTGAGAATGAAGGTTTATAATCAAGCAAAAGCTTAAGAAATAAAATTTTGTAGTTTAATAGCAGTTAATTTTCAAATTGTACTTTGTGTATTTTAGACATCTTAGATTGACAAATATTTATTAATGATTATTAAGAATACTATTCATGTAAGTCAGTTTTTTAAATTTACAAATCACTTCTAAATATGAAAGAATATGAAATTCCAAATTCTAATGAGCACTTCATCTTCCTAACCATGTTTATCCTTCAATGCAAAGGAAAAAAAAAAAAAAAAAAAAGACAAACACTCTGATTTCAAATCTGATAGATATAAGACCTTGCCAATTCTCTTACAGACATAAAAAATACTACAATAGTGACCTTGAGAAGATTTGGGCAATCACATCCATTTTTTCTTTGTGCTTAACTGCTGATCTCTCTATCAGACCAAGCAGCACTGACACTGAATTAGCACTCACCCTAAGACAGGGTGCTCCTTCCAGGTCAGGGTTGAAGCCACTGGCAAGATTGTGTGAGGAAAGCTCATATTGTAACTGCTTGCACAATACTTGGCCTGTGGATAATAGAGGGCTTCAGTTTCCTCTGCTACTTAGTGTAAAATATTTATAAGCCAAATGGATGCTAAATTAAAACAATACACAGCTGTAAAGTATAATTTGGAGTTAATCTACCCAGCATGGCAAGCCACAAAGCACCATAAAGGAAGCCTTAACACTGAAAAGTTTGTCTCAGCAATATTTAACATAAAAGTTATAAAATTATCAACAGAACATATCAACGTAATGTCATGCTATCAATTTTTCTTTTAACAAAACTCTGCCAACTGAAAGAGAATGAAGACAACTATTGAAAACTAGCATTTATAATAATCCCCTTCATTACTGATAGCAATTAACAACCACCACACTCACATTTTAATAAATATGACACTGAAAACAGTTTTTATTAAGTCCAAGAATTGTCCTGATTTTATAATTACTACATAGAGAATGAATGCAACAATTTTATAAGTTTTATACCTTGGTAAGAGCTGCTGTATGGTCTTCTCCACAACAAATATAAACTATTTTCTGTGATCTTAGTGATTTCAGCAAATTAGGAACAAATCTATCTGAAATGTAAACAAAAATATCAATACTGTTAAACACATCTAATTTTAAAATCATGTGTTAAAATTATTACTTTTAAAAATTAAACTAAGGTTTAATTTACTTGATTCTTAAAAATTTGTTTTACTTGTTTACTCTTATAGGACCATACAGTGAATTAACAATAATAGCTAACATTTATATGGCACTTGCTATGAACCAATAGTGCTTAGTAAACACTTCACAATTATTCTCTTATTTAATCCTCATAACAACCCTAAGAGGTAAATAATATTATTCCCATTTTATAAGAGGGGAAACTGATGGGAACAAAGACTAAGTAATTTCCCTAGGCTCACCTAGCTGGCAAGTAGATGCTATTATTACCCCAATTTTACAGATGGGAAAACTAAGGCAGGAGCTAAGTGATATGCTCTAAGTCACACAGTTAGGAAAGATCAAAGTCAGATTTGAACCCTGGTCCTTCTAGGCTCTAACCCTGGCACTCTGAGAACTGCGCCACCTCTATGCCTAATAAATGTCAACTATTTTGCAGGAGATATACTTTTAACAAACTTCCCTTTGTCCCACAAAGTGCCCATTTACTTCATTAGTGGCTTACTGATATCAAGTAGTGCTGGTGATCAACAATCCAATTGTTACTCTGTCAGATGACTCTCAAAACTCATGAACCATGGCAGCCAAATGGTACAGTGGATAGAGTGCTGGCCATGTAGCCTTGAGGACTTGAATTTAAATCCAACCTTAGACAAGAGCAATTGGCATTTCTTTTATAGCCACATTCACGAGAAGCAAAGGTGAGATGAGAACTTCAGCTCTGTGATTGTCACAACTCAGTGTCCTCTAAACTATCATGTCATGACTTCTGGCAGGTATGTGATCTTACAGAATAGACCAGAAAGATTGACTCAGAGGTTTGTATTCTTTCACTAAGCATGTCTTCAAGTTAGAAGGACAACATGGGAACCTACCATTTTCATCATTAAGACCCAGTTGACCAAACTTGTTCCGTCCCCAACCAAAGATAGCTCCAGAAAGAGTGAGAACAAAACTGTGGGCTCCGCCTGCGGCAACTTGAGTAAAAGGGATTCCAAGCAAGGACTTGATCAGCTGTGGGGAACTCTGCCTTTTCAACTCAAAACCTAAACCCAACTGGCCATGCTTATTCTGTCCCCAGGAAAAAACTTCACTTCCTGTAAAATAAAAAATAAAAGTTTAAATTTGTATGAATTATATCAATAAATTTTATTTAAAGATTCTTCAATCAACAAATTGTTCCTTTTCATCTTTGATAAAGTATAATCTCTCAGAGGGCAGGGAATATTTCAATCTTTGTCCTTGTGTCCCAGTATCTGGCATATATTAGGGAAATGTTTATTGAATTGAATGAAACTAAATACACAGGAGGAGTTGCACTGATTGTTACTCTATTGATTTAGTCCTAATCATACTTAAAATTCAAACAGAAACAGAAGATGGTGACTAGTCAGTCATCTGGTAAGCTGTGCTGTGTTGGTGTTACACTAAGCAGTTAGAAAGCATGGTTAAGGATTTTTTTATTTACCCTCAGATGCTGGGAAAGGACAAAAAAGAAACACTCCTAATACAAAATTTCAGATGCTTTCCTGTAGAAGACGATGCTAGGAAGTACACCATCCAAACAATGCAACTCTGCAGAAAGGGATACCATCTGAAACAAAGCATCCTCTGATTATGTTGGCTACAAAATTAAAAACTAAAGATAATTATAAGGAAATGTTTAGATTGCTCATTAAAAACCTTTTTTTAGTACTTAAAAAAAAAACTAGGTTAGTGTGCTAATTTTGTATATTTCGTATCCATTAAAGTCAAACTAAAAAGACTTCTACAGAAAAATATGGTTAGCCTTTAGTTTATGCTGTTAAATATTCATTAAAGTAATAAAATTCCATTTCTTTTAAAGACAACAAAACAAATCTTTAGTTCAGAGGTTTCACCAATTCAACATCCCCTCCTCCCTCCTTTCACAATTGCTCCTTTTAGATGCAATCATGCTCTAAGTAGATATATATCACAAAACATTTACTTTAGCTGCAAGTGTCAAGTGTACTTTATTCTACAGGAATCAAAAATTAATACCTTCATAATGTTGGCAAATAGCTTTCTATGACTTTTAACTCTAAATTGGTTTTAATTCATCACCTATTTTGGTCAGATAATTCAATTTGGTTGTTATCTTGTGCAGATGTTTTCTCCTCCCTCCCCCAATAGATTTTTTTCCTTCTCTCAAAAAAGCATGTTCTAAATAAGTCCAACATTTTCAAGGTGGCTAGATTAACTCTACTTATAGTAAGCTACTTGACTCTGAATTTGTTCTAAAAAAAGACTGTCTAGATCTTGAGGCCTGGCAAGATAACACAGTGAAAAGAGGCCGAGCTCCATCTCTGCCTGCTGCCAGGATTTGGCTATCCTGGGCTCATAAATTTAAAACAAGAAGGTAACTTTGAGATCCATCACCTGCCCAGGGCAGCAGGTGACACCACAGCTTCTGCCACCAAACCCACCCCTCTTTCCCTTAGGCCACACTGCTTTTTTCTTAGCTTATAATACTGGGACAAGAATCCCTACATTATCTAATTCAAGAGTAAACATTCAGGAAATCTTAAAATGCTATGTAAGAGTAATAAATGATAGGTGGGTGCCCAAACTCTAACTTGTAAAAGATGATAAAAAATAAATACACAGCAAGTTCTCTTCTCTCCATAGTTTACATCTAAACTAATACTGACAGAGAAACAAGAAAAGTCTTAACTCATTGCACTTCTTTTTTCCTGCAAAATGGAACTATTAAGTAGAATGAGAATCAAAACAAAAGCCAAGTTAGTAATTGGGAATTTCAATAACCCATTTTGGAATTGGTTAAATTCCTCCAAGCAGAGATAGAAGAAAATTTCTGGATAAATTAAAATTTTTTTAAGGAACAATTAGTTGTATAGACATGTTAAGAAACTATAGTAACTTTGGTTCTTAAAAAAGAAAAACATTGATATAGGAAGTGTGAATGTATGAATCACTTAATAGAGTAATCCTAAACAAGAAATTATGATGTCAGTGTCATGTCATTTCCTGTGATGACATGATATGCTAGGATCAGCCAATGATGGTCCATGGACCACAGTCAGCTTACTGCCTCTTTCTGCTCAGTCCACATGGTTTTCATATTTTAAAAATTGTATGGAAATAGTCATTTCCATATTCTCTATAGCTGCTATGAGATCACAAGGCAGTTACATGATTACAAAATAGAATATAGATGATGTTTCTCATTCCATAACATCTCATTTCAGATCTTCATTAACTAATGAACATTTACAATCAATTTTGACCACAGGGGACTTTAAAAATTCTGAACCCCAGTTAAGCAAAATGTTATTTTCTCCAAAGAGAAGTCTATTCTTCTCTTTAGTAGACTTCTATGACATACACATACAAAAAAACCTGTATTCAATTACTGTCAACATTGAATTTCAATTGAATCAATAAACATTTTTAGAAATTTGTTTTCAACCTTGTTACACAAATATCTACATGTTATCCTTGATTTTGCCTCTTGGTTTGCAAAGTCTAAAATATTTACCGGATCTTTACAGAACAAGTTTCCTGATCTCTGTGATTACTCAATTTTCACAAAGAGATGTTACAACAAAATTCTAATATAAGAGGAAAAAAATGAATGTAAAATATGTCAGCCTAAAGAATGACTAAAATACACTGCACTGGAAGTCCAAGAAAATGCATAATTTTATATATTTAATTTATGATTTTAATGAATATGTACATGGAAAAACTTACATTAGACTGTTTGTATGTCTTCACAAACATCACTCATTCACTCCACAATGAACTAATGTCAAGAGTGATAGATGCATGAGAGATCTTAAATATATTTAATGGGCTAATGTCATCAAATAAGATGACCTGCTATCATATATTTTCTCTTTTCCAAATATCTTTATATTGCCCTCCAAGACCAAAATCCTAGTTTAATAGTGATGATGATTTAATGGTGCCTTTATGTAAGAGTAGCTTAATCTGACAGCAAAATGAAGTGATTTTTCAGAATTTTCTCTGTGCTAATAATCAAAACTGGGTAAAATCGATTGTTAACTCAGTTGGACAAAGTTGTAGTTTGATTCAGTCTATTTAGCAATACCAAAAAAGATAGAATTATTCCTCTTGTTCAATCCAGACAGATGTGTGACACCTATCTTTCTAATGAATAGAAGTGGTATATAACTTTGATTACCTGGGTAGCATTATCTTTAGTGATGTATTCCTTGAAGAAACAACTGTTTAAAAATCTGACAGTCAGTCAGTCACAAGCTTTTGGATTTAAGCTGTTTTGGAACATCAAAGAAATAATCCATAGATTAAACAGATGGGTCTTCTGACAGTGTTCACCACCTTATTATATAGATGTGAAACACAGACCCTGTGTTGCCTTTAAATATGGAAGTTTGATGAATTTAACACATAGCCCCTGAACAGTTAATAAATTTATAATTGGCAAGATGAAGAATGTGACTGAAATGGCACATCACCAAAAGTTCATTACGATATTATCAGTTTCACTAGATTGATATTTCATAAAGGAAAGACATTCAAATTTTCTCTCCATTGTTTCCAACTCAATCAAGAAAAAGTATGTCAAAAAATGCCTTAAAGGAGAATATCAGGTCATATAACATCTGCCCTCATTTGTGGATATTTGTAATAAAAATGAGATCCACATGGCAAAATATGCTCTGACTTTTCCAAAAATGTTTTCCTAAAAAGCAATGACTAAGAGAAAAACCAAAGCAGGCACAGTATTGATGACAAAGTTCCAATGTTACATCAGTGGGAAGTGCCTTGGTCTTAAGATTGAGTTTTTCTCAGAATAAATAAGCTACCCACAAGATTTATCAAATAATGGCTCAGTACATTTATTCCCTGCAACTATAAAATAAAAATAATGATAAAATATATAACAACAAAAACAAAAAGAAACTTACCTTTTGAGAGTGCAAGGGAATGATAGTAACCGCAAGCAATCTGTACTATCTGAATATCTGTCAAACTTTTAATATTTCTAGAAGGGGGGAAAAGAGAGTTTAATCAAATACGGAAATACATAACTATATGTTCAAATGGCATGTCAGGCACTTTCTCATATTGTGATCAGAGCACATATTTCCTAAAGTTAATAGGTAAAATAATGAAAACATTTAGCTATTTTAGAAAAACAATTTAAAAGATATAAGAAAATACCTTGAAAAGGCAGCATGGATTTAAACAAAGTATATACTTATACCCATTCTCTTTACCTCATACTGTCACCTGACCTAATTCTGCCAAATGAGAGTCTAGAGCAAGTCAATGCTCATAATTTTCAGGAAGCAGCATGTTTAGCAATCAAATATTGAGTAGGAAAAAGGGAAGTTATTCTAATTACACATTCTGTATTATAAATATTTGTTTTTAATTTAATGGATACATCTTATAACTACAAAGTTACTACTGAGCTATGAGTGGAACATAATTTTTACAATTTAGGAATGGATCTTCTCATAGAAATTTTTCTTAATTCAGAAAATGTCATTTCTGTGCAACAAACAAAATGACAAAAGACTAGCACCAGGAAATGTGTACATGAATGTCTATATTTAACTAAAAATGTCTAATATAAAATACTACTCTACATTGCCCCAAGTCCCTAAAACAGTTGATTTTATTTGCGAGAGAGACCTAATGGAAAGGTATTAACATTTTTATATATACTTAAAACATTATTTATTTAACTATGTTGTACACTGGACTAAAGTGAATTGAATTCATCAGATGGACTGCTCACTTACAATATGAATGGCAGCAAATATTTCCACTATCACAATAAAGTGGATCAGATTTTTAAAAAATTCAAATATATATATTTGGAAGCTTCAGCAGTAACCTTGTATTAAAAAATTTGGTCCAAGGAACACCTGAAGTTGGTCTGTAATAGCATCCAATGAATAAAGACTTTCATTCCAAAAGTTAAGACCTAATTTTAAGGTTAACTTGCATTCTACTTTATTTATTATGTACTTTATACATAATTCGGGGAAAATACTTTCCTGTTGATTATTTTTTTTAAAAAAGTTTTTTCCCTGGGATGCTGTTTAGTCATATTTTAGTCTTAAAGCAATTGTGTATTTAGTTACTTTCACTAGAACAAAGACAAAACCCAAACAGCTATAGTGCAAAGATCAAATGGATCTACCCACTACCATTTTAGATCTCTTTTTTGTGAACAGAAAACTGCATTTACTAAATCAATTACTCTCTTGGAGGAAACAGGGATAATTTTTAGTTGCTAATAGTTTTCTATTAAAACTCTTAAGTACTTTTAATTGAATAACAATTAAAAAAAACCTTCTAAAATAAATTTCATTATTCCTACTTATTAACTAACTGTGTGGGAGAAAGAGCTAAGCTAGCTTCTCAAAGCATTTATCTCACACTTCTGCTTTTTATTCAAGTAAATTTATTCTTCCTTCTCCATAAAATATATGACAGGACCTGTCATTTAGATATTTGATTTAACATTTTTTAAAAAGTATAGTTTGGAAATTATGAAAATCCTTCATTCCAACAATAAATTTCTTTAGATAACAACTTTTAAAATTCTTTAGGTCAAACTTTTTTTAAAAATCAAATTCAATATGAACTTTTTGAGCAGTTCTTAAAAGAAACTTCTTAAAAGAAAATTTACTAATTTTTACATTTGTCTTCAAACTCTTCAACTCTTCTTCAAACTACTAAAATCTATAATTTCCAATTTAAAACAAATCACATATTGCTACTAAGTATAGTAATAATAAAAACACTAAGGATTAAATAAAATTCTAACAAATGAACCTACAAAATTCACATTAATGGTTTTGCCAGAAACTACTGACAAATAGTCTGAAATGCCAACTAAGCAATCTCTTGCTGGATGATATAAGACATGTATGTAGCTTTAAATAGAGGTTTTATTTTGCCAAATAATTAACAGAAGCTATTTTGAAACTATGAAATAGTATCTTCAATTTTTTTGTTTTCATAAGGAAAAATATATTTCTTCATTAGGGAACAGATATTATTATTTCAAATATTAAATATAGGTTGAAACTATGAAAGCAATATTTTTAGTAAAGAGTCAGTTCCATCTGAATGGCAGCACTAAATAGTAATAATCCTCAGAAATGCCATATATCATCTAAGTCAGAAAGCTCTACATTAGCCAAAAACCAAAGTCTGTAAAATCCAACTTTCCCCAAGGTTTTTTTTAAAATGTGAGTGTGAAAATTCAGATTTTAAGCCACTTATTTTGAACTATTATTTTTAAACTAATTAAACTAATATTTTTAAGAACACATACCATTTGTATACTATCCAAATTCATTATTTCTTCAAAATTCCTGATTTCCACATATACCCTCAGCTGAAATTAGAGAAGATCTACTAACAGAATTTAGCAAATTATCTCCCAAATGCACATGGAAGCATTTTTAATACTAAGTAGCACTAAATTAAGTTGCTTTCCAAAAGAAACCTTTATCTAGCAAAACCTGTGATCTGAATAAATTTAGGAAGAAGGTCATCCTGGACTCTCTCTTTTATTAAATTCCTTAGTTTAATGAAGAGTCCAGATGCAGTCTGTTGTTAATTTCTTAGGCTGACTTTAATGCAACAGTGGTCACCAGGAACCCCTTCAACATTTCTCTTGCCTCTTTTGAAAGATTTCTAAGCATTAATTTTCACTTGAGATTTAAATATTTTCTGTACCTCTTGTCTGTGTAGTAAAAATAAAAGTGAATTAAAGGAAAGAAGATAATAGTTCTATGCCCAGCTCTGAAACCTAGGTGACCCAGGGCAACTTTTCTGCCACTCAAGCTGGTCACTCTTCAATGGAGACAATACTACTTCTGCCTACCTCATGGGGCTGCTCTTGGAATTAAATGAGAAAAATGAAAGCACTTTATAAAATGAAACTGAAAAAAAAAAATTTTTTAAAGGTAGTATTATTTTTGCTGTGGTTTAATTTAACACTAAATAGAAAAAGTAAGTATTGGTAGCTTACCAATAATACAGTTTAAATTATCTTTAGGTGAATAAAGAACGTTTTACATTGCTTCAGTACTGCTATTTGATATTGCATTGGATGATATAAGACATTTATGTAGTTTTAAATGGAGGTTTTATTTTACCAAATAGTTAACAGAAACTATTTTGAAACTATGAAATAGTATCTTCAATTGGTCTTTTATAAAAAATACCCGCCAAAAAATGAGTAAACTTTAAGATGAATTTAAGTCAGGAAAAATAGCAAAACATCTAAATAAATCAAAGTTTATTAGTAAGATCCATTAAAAAGTAAAACACTAGGAATAACTTGGTGTCATGAAATTTAAAGCCACAGACTTAAGTAAGATTTTCCCCAAAGGTATTTCAGATAAGAATATGAAAAAGAGGAGGAGAGTTCATAAGTATTATATTCAATTTCATGCAATTTTTAAAACTGCTTCCTTGATTTTTTTTCTTCTTTATTACCTTTCAACCCTTAATTTATTTAGTTCATTGTAGAAATGAGAATCTGAAGAAAGGATCTGGCTTCTACTTTTAGAACTGTCATCATCTAGTCCCACTGCCTCATTTTACAAATAAAAAACAGACTGAGAGAGGTTAAATGACTAATCTTCAGTGAGACAGGCAGTGAGGGAGGAGAATCTAATCCTGCACACTATTAATTGTACCATATTGCCTTCCTGATGAAGTGCAAGAGGGCTAAGAAGCACTTACCCTTTTGTAGAGACTTAGGCCACAGCTTAAGTGTGGTTGTGAATTTTGGCTCAGCTTAATAGCTCAGTCCCTGGGTGGCACTGGGCCAGTCACCTTATCTCTCCAGGCTGTCTCCTCATCTATAAAACGTGAGCAGGGGACAGGGTAGGAGGGAATGAGGTGATATCTCACTTCCTTCCAGTTCTATGATCCTATAAATCCCATATTCTGCATATAAAAAGAATTTAGCAATAATATGGAATGAGGAAGACACAATCAAAGGTACAATTCAGAAGAGGATGTAAAGGTGAAAGAAAAAAAGAAGGAAAAGAGGAGCTGAAGAACATCCACTAAAAATGCTGCCACAAACTGCTTTGAAAATATTGAGCTAGAGGGGGCAGCTAGGTGGCACAGTGGATAGAGCACCAGTCCTAAAGTCAGGAGGACCTGAGTTCAAATCTGGCCTCAGACACTGAACACTTCCTAGCTGTGTGACCCTGGGCAAGTTACTTAACCCCAATTGCCTCAGCCAAAAGAAAAAAAAAATATTGAGCTAGAAAAGACTGGTGTTAGGAGATCTAAAATCAAATTTTTTTCCAGTCTCAAGAAGATCAAGAAATCAAACAAAAGCCTTGTCAAGTGAAACTTTCAGGAAAGAATAAAGAAAGGGAAAGAAGCATTAGACGGGTGGACAGAGCACTGGACTTTGAGGTAGGAGACCTGGATTCTAGGCTCAATGCTATCACTCACCAACTGGTTAAAATGTCTTCAAAAACAGAAGTTACATCTTTTTTTTGTTCTTTAGATTTTAAAAATCAAAGTATTTTCTGTAAGAATAGGGGACTAGTTTAAGCAGAGTTAGGCAGCTAGATGGCACAATGGAGAGAGTGTTGGGCCTAGAATCAGGAAGACCTGAGTTCAAAACCAGCATCAAATACTTACTTGCTGTGTGACCCTAGATAGGTTGACCTCTCTTAGCCTCAGCTTCCCCATCTGTAAAATGTGGGTAATGGAAAGGGAAGGAGAAGGGAATAAATACTTCTAAGGAGCCTACTATGTGATAGGCACTATACTAAGTACTTTTACAAATATTTTCTCAATTGTTCCTAAGAATTAATTAAATTCATATTTCTATCTTAAATAACCTCTGACATATATAACAGCATAATGTGAATTTAGAAGGAACAAGTTGAGTTTAAATAACTTTAAAAAATAAAAGATTTCACCCTGATACAAATTCATTAGGAGGCTGAATGAAACAGCATTTTGCAGTCAAAGAACCTGAATCCAAATTCTGCTTTACATCCATTTTGAGCAAGTCATTTAATCTCTCTGGGCCAGTTTCCTCATCTCTAAAATCAGATGATTAGATTCCATGGCCTATGAAATCCCTGCCAACTCTAAAGCTCAGATTCTATGAGCTCTCATTTTCCTCATCCTGTGAATAAATCTCAATTCAACCTTACTTTTTAATCCATACATCAGCATCAATGAAAGCATAAAAACAGAAAAAAGTTATTTCAAACTGTTAATTGAAATAAGTCTAAAATTAGGTTGACAAAGCCACATAAAGCTTATTTGTTTGCTCCTGTATCTAACCAGGATAAGTAAAACAATTTTAAAAATTAAGAGCAAGACTTTTTGTACCCTACTACTTTTAGCCATCAAAAGGGAATTACAAAGGTTTACAAATTCATGCATATTTTTAAAATTTAGCCAATGGCAATTTCTTATCTAAAAATCATAGATCTAAAATCTATGTAAAATTATAGCAGTAGAGAAGCATTCCTATAAGAGAAAATTAAGATGTTCAAGCAGATCTATTTTACAAATTTTAGTAAAAATAACTTCTATAAGTAAGCATTCTGATTTTTTCAGTTTTTAAAAATTTAATTCAAGGCAAGATCTATTTGGGGGAAGAGGTGAATAAAGTAAACTGGCATAACATTTCAGGACTACTAGGCCATACATGAAATGAGAGAGCTCATCAAGTAGCCTTATTCCAAATTCACAATGAGGGCAAAAGGTTTTTAAGATAACTCATTTCTGCAAAGCACAGGACCCTGGCAGAATGCTTAATAAGACCTTGAAAATAATTTTCACAAATGATCCTTTTCAATGTTTTAAAATAACTATTAAAATAAAAATGGTCCCCTTTGTTACCTGGGCACTCTGATATACTCTTCTGTCCCTGGCAGACCCAGCTGTCCATCGGTATCAAGTCCCCAAGCATACACCTGGCCCTTATCATTGAGAGCGAGTGTATGAGCTTCTCCACATGAAACAGCTACAATATTTTGGGCATCCAAGGCAACAACCTGCTCTAAAGAAACCAAGAAGGAGAGAAATTACGTTCTATTTTTGTACTTGTAATGGGAAGAATAAAGTAACCAATTGTATTCACTGTGTACTAAGCTATTATCAGATCAATCATTCTCAATATACCTTATAAGCAAATCCAGTCATTTTGAAGATTACAAAAACAAACCATAACATGTTTCTCTTTCTCACCCATTACCTTATCTTTTTCACGAATGGTACAATGTAGGTTAAAATTCAGAAAATCCACTTAAGCTGGAGCCTATTTACACTTGTCACAACTATTAAATTATATATGAAATCATCATATTTCAATAATGTTCTGTCTTCATTAAAGCCATTAGTGCCTGGGGTAAATAGATATTTTAATTTCCAAAAATGTTTAAATTTATCACATTGTAGAAATGTAGGGTCAATGTGATAATAGTAATATCTGTAATAAAGGGATAAGGTATTAAACTCATAATTATTTTTCCATAAGAGAAATATAAATAGCTTCCTGAATACTGAATTTGCTAGTCAGTTTCCTATTCCCAGAGGTCTTTAGGTGAAGTTTATGTATATGTGTGCATCTGTCTACTGTGTCTGTCTCCAAGGAAAACTTTTCACTCTCTACCTATTCAGGATATTAGTGACAAATGTGTTCTAACTGTGGGGCAGAGAAGTTAGTGTATAAGTTCATATGAATTTACTGTGAAAAAAGAAGTAAAAACACTAACACACTAGAGGCAGACTTGTTTCACAAGCTTTCCATTAACTTTATTATTTAAGCACCTGCTAATAAGCAAAGGTTGTCACAGCTGCCAGTGATAACGAAGGGACAGCTTCTGCTAATGGACATACAAAATCAAGAAGTATTCAAATGAAAAAGCTAGCATACATTTTGTGATTTTATAACAGATCCATGAAACATTAGAATTCAGAAAGCAGAGCTTATGTGTGAATCAAAATACATTTCTTAAAACTGAAGGCATAACTCAGCTTACAAATCAACTAACTGTTTTGCTGATGTTGGTGGTGGTAGGTTTTGTTTTTTGCTGAGACAATTGGGGTCAAGTGACTTGCCCAGGGTCACATAGCTAGGAAGCATTAAGCCTCTAAGACCAGATTTGAACTCGGATCCCCCTGACTTTAGGGCTGGTGCTCTATCCACTGCACCACTAAGCTGCCCCTAAATCAACTAAGTGACAACAAATGCATATTTGGTAAGAATAAATTGTTTTCTATCACAGAACAAGAGATGGTGATCCTGAGCAAGTCACTAAACCCTATTTGCCTCAGTTTCCTCATCTGTAAAATTGGAAAAGGAAACGTCAAACCACTTCAATATCTTTGCCAAGAAAATACCAAATGCGGCCACAAAGAATTGGACATGACTGAAATGACTGAACAACATCATACAAAAATTTCACTTAGAGTATACATCTAATTTATCATTAGCATGCTTAATCTTTAACATTAAAAGCAGGGCCACTTAATTGCAAAATGTTACCAATGTTCCTGAACTAAATTTAAAACAGCCTCACTAACCAGAATCAATATTCCTTCTGCCAATCCAAACATATATCATCCTTACATTTGAGTCATAAATAAGAAAAGGTGGTATGTTTGCAACCCGTATGGGTTTGTATTTATTTGTATTTATTTATTTGTATTTATTATTTATTTGTATTTATTCTCTAGTATTTTAAGAACAAAGAACATTAAAATTCTACATATTAAATAAGGAAATATTGAATAACTTCTAGAAATTGATCTATCAAGGATACAAAAATCTTAACTCAGTAAATATCTTGAAAGTGTACTAAAACTTTCACAATGTGAATGTATTTTCCCAGTTTATATTCTATCTAATTAGATCTAACAGCTCAAAGTCAAACGCCTACAAACAGAGCATCTGGTTATTTGGAGATAGATAAATTCTCAAAAAGAATTCTAGTGTATTAAAATATACTCAAACATCCATGTACAAAAGAAAAAATCATCAAGGAAAACCAAACCTTTAATGATTGCTGTGTTTTTATTCTAAAATTTGTTTTTCTTGGCAGAACATAAAAGTAAAGACAAAAGAATGGCTCAGGCTCCTGTTTAATTCTGTTGCTTCTTTCCCTCTGCTATTTTGATGACTTTCTGAAGTCTTCAAAAGTAAAAAAAAGTTAAGTTTGGTTGAATCCATCATATATTAAAACCAGCCTATGTTGATATAGACTCATCAGTTTACCCCTCAAAGGAATAAAAGTGTATAGAAAAGACATATTCTCAGTTAAATGACTAACAAAGTTAACCAGCTCGTTAGCTCAGTTGCTTCAAGAGTGAGTGATGCTTTCAACCAGAGGTCTTCGGTTCTTAAAAATAGCAGCTTCCATTTCCACAGCACCTTCTTCACAATATCTCCATAAGGTACAAAGGACAAAATCTTAGTAACCAGATCTTACAGGTTTAGGTGAACAAACTTGCTCAGGCCCATATTGCTAATCATTGAAAGAAGCAAGTATTAGATTGTCTCAAGGCACTTAGTCTTAGAATGCCTTGAAGAACGGAATCTTTTTTTTTTTTTTTTTTCATTCTACTAGTACAGTTTAGGACCTCAATGTCCTGTCCCACCCCCCAACTGCTAAGTTAGTGTGGCTCGAAATACCTAAGATACAGTCATGTTTCCTTTCATTATACTCCTCATGCTCTTTCCCCAGCCACCTTGCAGAAGCCTACGCACCCTCATCAGCCACAACTCCTATACATCTTACACCTTTTTTTTTTTTCCAATTCTAGGCCTATAATCAAATCAATACTGTTATGAGTAATGGAGAAGGTGGGCTGACCTATCCCCCATCACACATTTTTATTATTCAGTTCTTTCAGCTATGTCTGAATTTCCATGAACCCATTTAAGAGTTTTTCCTTGCAAAGATACTAGAAGGGTTTTCAAACACGGTACTGTTTCAGTAATTTTCCAAATCAAAGTACGCATCCCTTGCCACAACTTCCTTACATGTGTTATCTTTCCTTATGAGAATCTTCCCTTAGCTAGAATATAAGCTTCTAAAGGACAGAGACTAATTTTACTTTTGAATTTGCATCCTTAGCATTTAACTTGACACACTGTAAATGCTGAATATTAAATGCTTTTTCATTCATTCATTCATCCCACAGTCTAATATGACAATTGTCCAAATGACTAACTTCATAACATCTCAGTTTATCCAATTATCAGATTGTGATAAACCAATCCTCTGAAACAGCCACAACTTGGAGCAGAAAGTGGGGGGGACCCCAAATAATGAATATTATCTTATTGGTCAATTTCAAATCCAAGGCTTCTCTGAACTACAGCTAAGAAGCAAGAGAAGCAAGAGAGGAAAAGAGAAGGACTGCATAAAAGTAAGGAAAAGAGACAGAAAGCAGGTGAAACTACAAAGTGTCTATGAAGCAGACCCATAGAAAGCAGAGGAGAAAGAATAACAAGTGGGTAGGAACCTGAGAGGATGTGGTACCAGAGCAAACAACTCTAACCAAATCAATAGGTTCTTTCAATGTCAACATTAAAAATGCACTAATGAAAATAATCTATAAAAGTGAAGACATTTAGTAGAGGGATAAATTTTTTCTACATGTAAATAATATCTGCTAAATAATGGGAAATACTCACATTTTTAAAGCACTGAAGAAAACTACCAAACAATGTTGAGGTCTAGTCATCCCATTTACAGATGGGATAGAGTGGAGTAAGCAGAGGACTGAATCTGGAGTCAGGAAAACCTGAGTTTAAATTTTGCCTCAGAAACATCCTAGCTTAACCCTTCACAGATTCCTTTTCTTCATTTGTAAAATGAGTATAATAATAATACCTTACTTCACAGGGTCTCTGTGAAGAGCAAATGAGCGATTTCATATAGAGTGCTTCATAAAACTTAAAGCATTAACATAAATGCCTCATTTAAATTATTTAGATCATTAATATTATTAGTGATGATATTAAGACATCAAGAAAATGTACTCAGTGAGTATACCATTTACCAAAGCTAAAAAATAGATTTCCCATAAAAAGATTTCTACCAAAATCTTTAAAAACAAAGTTCTGGTATCTGAAGGAATCTTTTTTCCCCTGAACAATAACATTTTTTTATTATTACTGATAATAGTATAACTAGCAACAAACTTATAAATGCACAGGTTCATCAATATGGACATGCTCTCCTGGATCACTTCTTATTCTTGTTCTCCCCCTTAATCTCTACAAAGGACATAGCTCAACAACTGAAGGACTCTAAAGACTTCAGTGATATCAGGGTCATTTGGGGGTCATACACCTCTTATGACTGATGCTATGAGATAAGCCCCCCTCTTTTTAGTATTTTATTATGCTTTTTGTAACTTATTTTATAATATAGTATTTGATATATAATAACTGATTTATCATATTTTTTATTATAGTGCCTACATTTTACATAAGGAGAATCCTCTCATCCAATACACTCAGATATTGGCCAAAGCCTACTATAAAAGATAAATTGTTTGATGTGAGCTACATAAAGTGAAAAGCCTGCTTTTCCTGTGTCTGCTATAGAATTTAAGTAACCAAATCAATATCTAAAAAAGAAAAAAATTGTGCTGCAAAAAACTCAGATAATGGCAGCTTTGCCTACACAAGAGTAATATAAAAGACCAGCAAGGTATCATAATAGATAAAATGCCAATCTTGGAGTCAGGAAGACTCTTCTTCCTATGTTCTATGACCCTGGGCAAATCACTTAACCCTGTGGCCTCAGTATCCTCACTTGTAAAATAAGCTGGAGAAGTGTTACAGGAGCCACTACTAGTGGCTGCTGGGGATCTAATTCTGACCAACAGAAAAGATCTCATCATGTTGAAGATCGATAATGATACAAGGAGACAGAGAGGCAGTTGCAGTAAAAATCTCTGAACTTCTCTCTTCCATTCCCAATACGGAATATGTATAAAAGTTTTTTTTTTAAAGTACAGCAAGGTTATTAAAATAAAAGCATACATTCTTTCACAAACAACATCTGTGTCAATAAGTTTGTTTTATGATCCTCCAGACAAATATCTCTGACTTCTCTGGATTATGTTGATCTTCATCTTGGAGTTTGTCAGCTCTGCTCAGAGTTAGATAAAGATTACCAAAACATTCCTTTAGTTTCTATAGTGTGCTGGAATTCACAGATGGGGGGTGGAAGGGTTAAGGGGTGGGGAGCTTAGAAGAACCAAGTGCTCCTTAAAGGTGCAGTTCCCTTGAACCTTTTTACAGGCATTTTGGATTCCACACTTAAGCATGGTCCTCCACAGAGAAGGAAAAGGCAAACCACTTCTATAAGTTTGCCAAGAAAATCCCAAATGGGACTACAAAGAACCAGAAACAACTGAAAAATGACTGAATATCATCACAAAAAGTTCTTCTCTTTCATCAATCAGAAACCAAATCCATAAAATGAATTAGTTATACTGATTTCAAGAATTCACTTTCTGAAATATCTAAAAGATTTTGGTTATTCCAATAAAGAAAATATAGAAAAAAGGCAAAAAGAGCCAAGGACTAGGAAGAGGCTTAAGCTGCAGCTTTGAAAGGAGTGAGGTATTCCAAGAGATAGAATTTATTAAGACAGAGAGAACAACTGCTTTGGAAATGTTGAGTTTGAAACATCCCAAGGAATTCAGCTTCAGATATCTAATAGGCAGTTGGTGCTACAAGAGCTCAAGAGAAAAGATGCCTGGATAAGGAGATTAGGCCTGTACTCCAGGTACAACCTGCCAGAATCAGCATTCCCCTCCTAGAGTTTCCCAAATCAGCTCCAGGGAACAATGAGGCAATGATGATAGAACTGACTTCTATTATAACATACTAATAAGAATTGGAGGCATCCAATTCTCATTAGCTTTTTCCTTGATGTTCCACTTCAAGCTTACATTGATTTCTTTTATTTATTCCTATTATACTCTTAATAAAGAGAAAATAACTTTTCTCCCTTAGGATTCTGGTTTATTAATGTATTACTACACTTGACCTCAGGGTCAACACTCTCCAAGTTCAGGTATCCTGGTGAAAGACCTACCTTGCCCTACTCTAATTGCTTTTCTTTTCCCACTTGTTATTTAGGTGTATTAATCTACCAAAGTTCCTAAATTTTTCTCTTTCCACCTTCTTGGAGATAAGTGCTTTTTATGAAGATTCTTCTTTCTTCACCTTCCACTTACTTCCTGATGGAGCAAATGAAAGGAATGTTACCACAGTCATTCTGTAGGTGTCCTGAGACATACTGGTTCCTTTAGCTACCCAAAAGGACCTGTCAATTCTGGAGCTTGACATTCATTCCACTTCTCTGGAAAGTGTCTTCATTGAAGAGACAAAGGGGCTTCCAAGACTAAGTTTAAAAGCAGCATCTATCTTCCAAAGAAAATTTACAAAGACAAGTGCAATTTGCCCATTACTAAGCCCTCTTGCTGCCCCATTTTTCCAGCCCCAGAGACCAGGGCTAAGAGTTAGTACACAGTAGATATTTATTAAAATCTGGATGTAACTGAGAGATTAAAAAACAAACAATACAGACAGATCTTGACTTATGTAAATTCACATTATTCAAACTTGACTTTTTATGTTAAGAATTCTGAAAGAAATCTGCATTCCAAAAATATGACAAAAATTCTTTACACAAAGCAGATGTTATATGATAAGATATAGTATTGGTAACATAAATGGTCATGAGAAGCTAGGAAGTATCTCTATATCAATTCCTAGGTGAGTGACATTGTGTTTCTCCCTGTGTTCAATAGAGATTCTTATATTTTCACAATGGCTGTCAGTAAATGTGTACTCAAGAGGAAAAGTGAACTATCTCCTAAGCACAAGTCAATAGACTTGGAAATGAAAATGAAAACAATTAGAAAATAAGGAGCACAAAAATTGTCAGGGATCGCACATGAACTTTACCTTGTGATATCAATTACTAATGCCATAATATAAAGTCAGAGCCTCTGAATGGATGTTTGTGGCCACAGGGAATGAAGGAAATAAGAGAAGAAAGTTGTTCCACAGAAGGAAAGAGAAGGAACAATTCAAGAGGTAAAAAGAGAACCAAAAGTTAGCATTTTAGAAGAAAGAAGATAATTTCAAAAGCATTAAACATAGAAATTTGGGGGGGGGGGGAAGTTTGAGTATATTAAAACAGTTGTAATAAAAAATTCGACTGATCATTGTGATATTTATTGGATATTGGAGCTAGACTAGAAAGACTAGAAGACTGCTGCCAACGCTGAAAAGAGAGCTGTATGTTTATGTGTGAACATGTTACGTATAGTGCATACTTTAATCTGCTCTATTAAATCAGTTGTCATTATTTTCACCATCATCATCATTTTCATTAATGCCTAACAAGTTTTGAGATATTCTTGAAAAAAAAAATGTATAGGGGTAGACAAGGCTAGTCCCAATAGGGCAGGCTGGTCATTTAGTACTAGGTCATTAACTCCACTTCATCCAAGTAACATATACAACTAGGAAATCAAGATATAGCCTAAATCTTTGGGTACAGAGACAGTAACAAAATCCTGGCTACCACTGCTATTTCCTGGATAGGTGGATTATTTGTTTTGCCTCTCAGAATTTAAATCTAGCAAATGATCAGAAGAGTACAATGAAAGATGAGATATAAGGTGAGCAAATGAGAAGGCCCTTACACACACTATAAACGTGCTTGGGAACATTACCTACACATCTGAATCCCCAACAGCCCAAGAGTTAAAAAACACCCAATTCAGAGACAAGGCCCTAGAGGAAGGCTTGGAGAAGAGAAGAACCTCAAAGGCAGATTTGGGACTTGACTCTCAGGTTCCCTTACTCTGAACCCAGTAGTCTTCCTCATACCTGACACTACTGCACAACAACCAGAGACTCTGAAAGACTTGCAAAAGAAACAAACAAAATAAAAAAACACTAATACTAATAATGTTCTGTTTTTGGTATATAAAAATGATGCTTCTAACCTATAATAATATGGCCAAAGAACAACTTATAAAAATTGTTGTCCTGTTCAAAACTATAAAAGAGATATTTGGGAAGCAATATACACATCATGGTGTTATTTTTACCCTTTTATCTATAGGTTTCAAAGCCTTGTAAAAGCATTAAATTAAGCTCACAACAGTCTTGTAAAATGATGCATGTATTACTATTTTTATTGCAGATGGCACACACACACCAAAAAAAGCAACATCTCGGCGACAACTCAATGAGTAACTGGTGAAAAATAAGGCCAAAGAGTTTCTGATTCATAAAGCCAACAGTTGTATGTGTTTTTTTTTAAGATTTCAAGAAAAAAGAATAACAGTAAACAAGAGAGCTATTTTTTTCTTAAGGTTCTAAAGTTTATATAAAAATCTGTTTAAAATTTTTTAAATCCTCTAGTTGTAATTGTGGTTAATATATAAATTTCTAGTAGTTCAGAATCGAAAGAAAATTCATATTACTTTATGTTTGCATTTTGACGATGTTACATATTTAACTTTTAGGAAAAAGAAACATTTAAGTAAACAAAATATTGGGAATCTATTCACAAAGATTGTGTTTTATGATCAAAATTCAGTACAGATTAATTCATTCATTAAAAATAATGTCTTCATATATATTATATATAGGACTTACAAGGCCTACCACCTAATTTCAGCACATATTTTGCATTTTTCACTAATTATTGCATGAAGTTTAGTTATCTTCCTCACTTTGCTACTAGGATGTTTCTGGGGGAGAGGCTGTAATTTCCTTGAGATTGCACTCTTGCACAGTACTAAATAGGCAAATGGTTGGTGTCTTATTCTTTCTAAAAGTTAAATACCACTGACATGCATGATTTAGACAGGGAACCCAATACCTACTTTTAGCATTATTTCTATAAAATGCACATTCCAAATTGCAAAGTACTTAAAAATTAGAACTAGAACACAAGTCTTTTTTGGGCAATTTGGAGTCTGCTTATCAGAAGGTACTACTACTATATATAATCCAGTTCAAGAATGAAAACTTCTTAGTTGAAAGAAACTAAAAGAATTGACAAATATGTTAAGTACTGACATAATTATGTACTGCATTTGTTTAAAATGCTGTAAATTTGAACAGCCTGAGTATTCTGCTCAAGCCCCAGTTTCTAAACTTTTTAACTGTGCATATTGTCATGGACAAGATACCTCTGAGCTTGTTTGATCATCTATGAAACACAGATAGCAACAGATTATTTTCCTTCAGGAACTGGTGGAAAGCAAATATAAATTGTTTTACTTACCTCAGCTTCTAGCTCTTTAAAAGATTTATATTCAGTTAATTAGTTTCTGCACAGCTAGCATAGCACCTTGCAAACAAGTGCTTAGCAAAATTTCATAATGGCATCAAGGAGACACTTAATAATATTAATAAACAATAATGATAGCTGGCATTTTGAATGAGGCTCTGTTTCAAAACTCTGGTCAGTCAATATCTATTCGATTCCACAAGAATTAATTCTAATAAATGACTCCTGCCTCTTTATTTTTAATAATGACATTTTTATTTTTCAAATACACATAAAAATATTATTTACATCACACAATCATCCTATTCTAAGCATAAACATACACATAAAATCTCAATTCAACTAATAATGTCCAATTCAACATTACAAATAGTTAACAGCCCAGTTAACCCCATTTTATAACATTATATATCAGTGGTTCTCAAATGTTTGTTCTCAGTATCTTTCTACCATTAAAAATTATTGAAGATCTGTCCAAAGAATTTTTGTTTATGTGGAGTGCATTTATAGATATTTACATTAGACATAAAAATTAATTTTGAATTTATAGACCCTCTGTAAGGGTTTCAGAGACACTGCCCCCAGGGTGCTCTGGACTACACTTTGAGAACCAATGTTATATACAACAAATTCTGTTGAATTAAAAACCTTAACAGTTACCACACAAAATACCTATTTAATTATCAAGATTTGATTGTCTTTTAGTAAGGTAGAAGGATCATAATTGTAAAGAACTCCTGTAATAGAAATTCCCTATACCAATGAAGACCAGTACCTATAACTTAAGTCTTAGCGAATCATTTAGGACATTAAGAGGGCAAATGATTTACTCCATGGAATGTGCCAGACACAACCAGAACTTAGTCCTGATTCCAAGGTGGACTCTGGCCACCATGTTATGCTGCCTATCTAACAGGTCATAGTAAATAAAACTGTCATTTCTCCATAGAAAACATGTCAAAACAGTTCCAATAGAGCAGCAATGAATTGAACCAGCTATGCCCAGCGAAAGAACTCTGGGAAATGTGTATGAACTACTACATAGAATTCCCAGCCCTCTATTTTTGTCTGCCTGCATTTTTGATTTCTTTCACAGGCTAACTGTACACTATTTCAAAGTCTGATGCTTTTTGTACAGCAAAATAACTGTAGAGACATGTATATATGTATATATATTGTATTTAATTTATACGTTAACACATTTAACATGTATTGATCAATGTGCCATTTAGGGGAGGGAGGGGGAAAATTGGAACAAAAGGTTTTGCAATTATCAATGCTAAAAAAATAAAAAGCTATAATAAAAAAGTCAAGTTAAATATTTGAATACTTATACAATAAACTCAAATGAATCAGAAATCTTAGCATCAGAAGAAACCTCAGAGGTCATCCAGGAGAACCTATTCATATTAGCATCTACTCGAAAAATTCCATGATTAAAAAACTCATTTTCTCAAATGGCAAATACTGAGGAACTCTGGAAAAATGAGTGCTTACAGCATTATTGACAGGACTGTGGAACTGAACCAATCATTCTGCAAAGCCAAAAAATTATTAAAAGAGTGCATACTCCTTGACTAGGGATACCACTACTAGATCTATACTCCCCACTGATTAGTGATAAGGATGTGATCTTAAGAGAAATGAACTGAACACTTCCATCATGTTCTCAACAGACCATCATCAATCAATGTTAAAACCATGGTCAATGCTGACTTTAACTCAGGTTGAAATTAATCACTCCCTAGTTGAAGTTCCCAACTTCAGAGGTTTTGAATGTGATTAGGCTCCAGTCCTATGACAAAGCACCTCCTGCCGATTTTATTCCAGCTGAGATTTATAGCTGGGGGATCCACTGCTCACACAAAAGCTGACTGAAGTCTTCTGGATTATACAGCAAGAGAAGGTTATGTCCCAGGAGTTCAAGAATGCCTCCACTTTACATCTCTATAAAGGTAACGGGAATAGATCGCCCTATGACTATTACAGTAGTCTCTCTCTTAGTCATGCTGGAAAGATTCTTGCCAGAGTCCTCCTTAATAGGTTGATTCTATATCTGGAAGAAGGTTGTTTACCAGAGCCAGTGTAGCTTCAGAAGGGGCGAAAGAACAGGTAATACGGTATTTGCTGCTCAACAACTCCAGGAGAAATGCCAGGGGCAGAACAGAGGTCTGTATAAAACATGTAGATCTGACCAAAGTCTTCGAAACTGTCAGTTATGAGGGCTTATGGAAAACTATGTCAAAATTTGGTTGCCCAGAAAAGTTTATCGGTATTGTACATCAGTTTCACAATGGCATGTTTGCCTGAGTTCTGGACAATGGAAGAGGCCCTCAAGCTTTTCTAATCACCAGTTGAGTGAAATAGGCTATGTTGATTGCTCCCACGACTTTTTTAGCCTGATTATTTTCAGCCATATTGTCAACCACATTCAATGAAGACATTCATGGCATCAAAGTCAGCTATGGCACTGATGGTAAATTCTTCAACTTGAAAAAGTTGGTGGGTTTGTTGGTGAATGATTTTTTGTTTGCAGATGATGGTGCATTCAAGGCTGCTTCAGAAGCTAAGATGCAACAAAGTATGAACTGATTCTCTGCTAATTGTGATGATTTTAGATTAATAATTAATACCAAGAAAAACAAAAGTACTCCCATAAATCAGGACCACATCATCCATATGTGGAACCATTCACTACAGCAAATGGAGACGTTATTTTGAATGCTGTGGATAAGTTCACTTACTTTAGCAGTATACTTTCCAGGGATGTCCACATTGATAAGAAACTTGAAATACACATTACCTGAGCTAGCTCAGTGTTTGGAAGGCTCCAAAGGAAAGTGTAGGAGAAATGAGGTATTAGACTAACACACTTAAGGTCCACAAAGCCATTGTGTTGATCTCACTGTTGTATGCTGTGAAACCTGGATTATGGCAGAGCCATACCAAGAAACTGAATCATTTCCATTGAACTGTATTAGATCATCTGGCATGTTAAATTACCAGACACTTTGGTCCTTTCTTGAACTTAAATGACAATCATTCTAGTACTACTACAGAGAGCAAACTCCTTTGGGCTAGCCACAATGTACAAATACCAAATATAAGCTTGGCAAAAAGACAATTTTATGGCAAATTCATACTGAGCAAGCATTCACAAGGTGTCAGAAAAAGTGATAAGAGGACACTCTTAAGGTATCTCTTAAGAACTTTAGAATTGATTTTATAACATGGGAGACATTGGCACAGGACTGCCCAGCATGGCATGTCTTCATCAGAGAAGGTGCTGTGCTGTATGAGCAAAGCAAGATTGAATTAGCCCAAAAGAAATGTGAGATGTGCAAAGTTAGAGAATTCACCCCAAATGTTCATAAGAACTATTTGTGCCCAACTTGTGGCAGAATATTCTGAGCTCATATTGATCTGGTAGGTCACAGTCAGACACACTGTAACTTGATTCTAACATACTGATGTCATTTCGGTCCTCTTCGAGAATGAACAATAACAAAATACTCCCAAAGAGATCTTTAAAAAAAAAAAAAAAGTCAAAGAAAAATTAATCTACAACTCTTTTTGAGGTGTTAAAGAATTGGAAATTGAAGGAAGGTCCATCAATTACGGAATAGCTAAACAAGTTACGATATATGCAGGTGATAGAATACTACAGTATTGTAAGAAATGATGGAGATGGTTTCAAAAAAAATTTGGAAACAGTTATACTGACTGACGCAAACTGAAGTGAGCAGAAACAAGAAAATAATTTATAAAATAATAACAATATTGCAAAGACTGTGCAGCAAAAATGAGCAAAACAGTTCCAAAGAATTTAGAATGAAACATGCTCTCTATCTAGAGATTAAGAGCTAATGAACTCAAAGGGCAGAATAAGATAGATTTTATTTTTTTGTTTGTTTTTATTTTTGCTTTTTGAATATTTATAATGTGGAAATCTGTTTTGCATAAGTATATGTATTCCTAATAGATTTTTTTTCTTGACTTCTTAGTAGATAGGCAAGGATAAAAACAAAGGAGAATTCAAAACTGAAAATAAAATTGAATATTTTTTAAGAGAAGAAAAGATTGTACTGGATATTCTGAGATCTCGTCTAGCTTCAAATCTAAGATCCTATAATTCTACTACAAAAACAATTTGGAAGACATTGCTTGGGATATCCAGAGAGCAAGCTTCTAATTCTAACTCTGCACTCATCTGCATAATGTTAAGTAAACCAGCTCTACTTCTAGGTCTCCACTTTGCCATCTTTAAAATGATATTGAACTACATCATTTCAAAGGACCTTTTAACTCTAATACCCTACAAGTCTATGAACTTGCCTATTTCTGTCAATAGTTATCAACATCCTCATCTCCTAATTTGAAATCTTGATCATCTTTACTTCCTAGTTCAAAAACTTTTCAAAAACGTCCCACTGTCAAATGAATAAAATTCACAGTCCTTGCTGACTTTGGTTTTCAAGGATCTTCATCAGCTAGCCCCAATGTACCTTTCCAGTTATATCACAATACTCCTTATACATATATCATATTCTAGATGAATTAAGACTTCCCAAGAATATCCTATTCCTTTCATCTTTATACATACTGTTTCATCTGTAGTACTCCATTTCCCAATAGGCACAACTGTACTGTAGGCTCTAAGAGATAAGGAATTCTTATTTTCTTCATTTTTATATCAGTCTGATTCACAGAAGAAATTCATTAGTTAAATTCACTTGTTAAATGAACTATAAAACATCAATAAATGCACAAAACGTACATATAGGGTATTTTACTGTGTAAAAATTGGGACAAAGATAAGCTTACTGACACTTCAGGAATAAAACTTAACAGTATTATTCAGTAATAAAAACTTTGTTTTTACATCTTAGAAAAACTTTAATTGTTTTGCGGCAATTATTTATGACAACAAACATTTATTGAGTGCCTATGATATTCCAGGAACTTTACAAATATTATTTCATTGGATCTTCTTAACAACTTTGAGAAGAGCTCTCACTATTTTTATTGTAGGTTATAGTGGTTAAGTGACTTTCCTAAGGTCACAAAGTCAGTAAATATCAGAGGTCAAATTTGAATTCAAGTCTTCCTAACTCTAGGCCCAGCCCCTACTATCTCTTGTGCCATCTAGCTGTCCCTGGGTTTTACACAACGTGGCATTACATTCAGAAAAATTCTTTTATTCTCTGTAAAGGGATGTTAACGAATTCCCTGAAATTTTCATCTTGAGAAGTCATATTTTCCAGACACTGGTCCCAGAGCAGGCAGAAGGCTCTCAATGTTTCAAGGATGAAGTCCTGCTCTGAGCTGACATAAATGTGTTCCCTACATACCACGCTGGACTCCCCGAGTGTCCTTGGGAGTCAAGATGGGCTGAGAAACTGCTTGTGTGCTTGCAACCCTTGGAGATCAGTAGAGGTGCCTATCTTCATAGTCTAGCAGTTCCCAAGGGAAAAAAAAATCGACTTTAGAGGATTCAGTCCTCCGGAGCTTTACTGCACCTTTCTCCATCCATCCCCCTCCCAGGACAAGCCCCTTAAGGTGGAGATTCCTGGTACCTCCTCCTCCTTTTGGCTTAAGGCTATAAAAATGAAAACATATGCGGATTGTTAACTCTTTGGGTTTCACAGGGACATTCATTTCTCTTATAATTAATTTTTCACATAAGTTTGGTGAAGTTAAGATTGTCTGTTGACAATGATATTTTACCCTAGATATTAAGCATATTTTGACAAGGAGACCTTTTTCCCCCAAAGTCCAGCTTTCACTTTTAGACCATAGGTATTTTGTTTGTTTGCTGAGGCAATTGGGGTTACTTGCCCAGGGTCACACACCTTGGAAGTGTTAAGTGTCTGAGGCCAAATCTGATCTCAGGTCCTCCTGACTTCAGGCCACCTCTATGCACTGCACCACTTAGCTGCCCCTTGACCATAGGTTTCAAAGAGATTTAAACCACATGAATTCTCAGGTTATTTGAAAATATATTTACTTTGTCTCTTTGATAATTTCTAGTTTTTTTTATTTGTTCCATGGTGTAAGGTTTTGTTGCAATAATCTATTTCTCTTTGGGAATTTTTGTGATTTTTGAAACAATCTAACTTCTGAGTTCATTAGTCCTTCAACTGAGATCAAGATTTCCAGATCCACTGGAAATAAAAAATTCTCCAAACCCTTTCTGATAGATATTTTATATTGTGATAAAGAGATCAGGATAAGACTCATCTGAACTTTTTCTGGCAATAGTTCTAGTACACCCTTGAAACAAAGTGTTTCATCAGTAAAAATTACTATTTCCCAAACTTCAGTACTCCAGTCTTTGTCTTCTTTCACCAATGACAAATGTTTTGCCTTCACAGCAATGTTTAGTAGTTGTTTTTCTACCTCACCAAAGCTCACATCATATTATACAGGACTAAATAACAACCCCTCCAGCTTCCAGATGCCTCTAGAAGTCTTTGCTTGCAGCATGACTGATTCTGTTTCATCATGGGCTTGCATGATCCTTCAAACAACTGAACCTTCCAAACAAATAGCTATTACTTTATCTCAGCTATTAATATATGCTCTTTAAGAGCTACAACCTTTGTGTATTACATTGTTCTTAAACTCTTAGAAGCTTCAGAATTGAAAGTACAACAAAAAAGAATACTATTGCACAAATTCCAATGCTCAAGTGACAGAACCAATTTGGTGAAGAAAGCAGCTATTTAAAAGTTCCAGTGTATGCAAAATACTATCTATTATCTTTGGAGTAAGCCAGCTTCTCTTTCTTTTCTTTTTTTTCTAAGGCAACTGGGGTTAAGTGTCTTGTCCAGAGTCAAACAGCTAGGAAATGTTAAGTGTTTTAGTCCACATTTGAACTCAAGTCCTCCTGACTTCAGGGCTGGTGCTCTCTCCACAGCACCACCTACCTACCCCAGCTACCTTCTCTTTCTTTTAAATTCAAAGAGAAGTAAGCTACAAAGTCCCATAAACACTTTTACCAAGACAGAAATGAAAGAAAAATTATAGGAAAATAAAAATTCTTATCCAAATAATTATTTTTGTAATTTCCAAAATTTTCACTATATAATTTTATATATTCTTCATATACTTATATATTAGGCATATACACATATATATGCTACCTGCAAGATACCATCTAAATTCAATATGAAATTGGATTTCTTTCTTAATTTTTTTTAAAATGATTTTTAAAATATTTGAATTTGGTTTTTAAAAATCCAAAATAAAGTCTCTGCAGAAACTTTCCCTCATTAACATAACTCATATTTTTCAAGTTATCCACATACTCTAACCCTATTATATGTGCTTTTATAATTGTATTTATGTGCATATATTTCTGTGGACAATATTATTATTTCTATTAAACTGTAAATTCCACAACAAGACTACAGCTTTTGTTTAGAATATGTTCCAAAAGACTCTGATGAGTTCAAGAGATAGCTGCTTGAAATATCTATCCTGTAATCACTTTAATATCTACTATCTCTGAAATTCATGCCCTTCCCTATTAATTTATGTTACTTCTTTAAAGAAATATTTTAGAGGAACAAAAACCCATCAAATTGGATATCACTAATAAGAAGTATATGGAAAGTATCTTTTACATTTTGTCCTAATAAACTGCACTACTTTTATTAGTTACAGCAAGTCCCAGAGACATGGAGAAGGATCCATTTTGGAAAGAACAAAAAATTCAAGCAGGTTACTTCCTTTCAACAGAAACCAACCTGGATTTGCATTATAGGAACTCTTGCTTACTGCCCAAATTGTCCATATGCTTCCTATTCCTTTAGGAATGCTACTTTTCATTCTTTCAATTGGGTTAAAAATATATGGATACTGAAATAGAATATTGAGATCTTTGGCAGTAAAGTCAACACGACTCTAGAGGCCCCTTAGAGCTTTTGTCTAAGATTTCTATGCTAGGAAAAGTTTAAATGTTTTAAATGAGAAAACCTAAAAGAAGCAATGGTACATCACCAAAAGAGTCTCCAGATGTGCAACCCATTGTGGCACTATAATTACTCAAACTCTAAAAGTAACCAATACCAACCTAAGAATATCAGGTAGTCATTGTATTACTAGTATTTAGAAGAGAGGAACATTAGAGTGGAAAAGTTCATTGAAAAAGAATGCAAAGATAGAAGTAGTACATTAGCTGGTTTCAAACCACTCATCTGATGCCATCTTGTACAAGTTACTTTACCTCTGGGTCTTAATTTCCTCATCTGTAAAATGAGGAGGTTAGACTTGATGATCTCTGGGGTTTCTTCCAGAGCTAGATTCTATTGTGGATCCTATATCTCCCAGGGTTTCCCAAGGTAACCTGATATCAGAAAGTAAACCTCTTAGTATTATATACACATGCAAAATAACAATTCTATTAATAACCAGGAAGATGGCAGGATATCTGACCCAGAATTTGCTCTAACTCAAACAGGAGATATGAACTTAAATTCTAAACAAGCATATAATTTAGTGATTAAAGTAAGAGGCTAGTAAGCTCAAGGTCTTAGGTTTCATCACTTGTTCTTCACTACCAGGCACAGGACAGGCTTACACTTAACAATTTGTGGAAAATTATTGTTCTTTATGACACATGCTTTTTGTAAGTTAATTATTAATGCTTTTGAAATTTTTTCAAATGTAGGACCCTATGTGAAGTATTATTATATATCTAAAAGACATCTCTCTGTTCCTTTCCATTATGAAGATTTTTTTTTTTTACTCTGGACATTCCAGTTCTTATTTACTACTGAGATTTATGATGAGTCTCTGCTCTAGACCAAAACCATGGATCATAACCACATATTGGGGCAACATATATGGGGGGACTGCCAAAAAAAAAAAAAGGCAATAATAAAAAATATCAAATATTCTGTCAAGATTTCATTCTTTATGTAAAAATAGCAAACATCTCATTAGCATGAAAATTTGTCTACCTCTTTAATAATGTTTACCAAAGAAGTGTTTTAAAATAAGCTTCTTCATGATTTATTATCAAATATTTGATTTGTATACCTATTTTACTACTTATATACCCAGGGTTATATAAAAAAATTTTAGGTGAAAATTGGTCACAAGTGGAAAAAGTTTAAGAGGCCCTGCTCTAGATAACAATTTTTTTCATTAATTGCTTTTTTAAAAAAAATCATATTCCTGTATATGTGCAATATACTGAGCTATCTAGATGATAAGAACTTAATCTCTTGGTTTTAACAGCCTTGTTTCATTTTGGTAAGATGAAAAAGATATGAAATGATTGGGAAATTAGGGTACTCTTTAACTAAATCTGATTTTTTCCTAGAGATATTCCAATAGTAATTGCAATTGTTTATAAAATTGTGAATGAATAAAATTTCTTCATTCAAAGATCATCAGTGTCTTACCAACATAAATACCAAGGCAAAAAAACATAGCTGAGCAATTGCTGCTGTGAATAAAGATGTATATAAGTAACCTGAAATCAAATCCTGAGCTTTTGGGAGATTCTAGGAATTTTGGGAAAAGAAAAATCACATTATGTAGCACTAATGGAAATCTGTTACAACTAAGCATCAAGTTCATTACAGATATGGACTTCACCTCTTTATGGCAGTGATAATCAAGATGTTTCCCTGTTAGACACTCTGAGAATAAAAGTTCTTCAGTAAATTATACTAAAATAATACCAGTTCATATAAAATGAAAATTTGCATTTTTCCTCAAGTATTTATTTCAGTCACATTACTTTATTCATTATCAGAGAGAAAAAAGAGAAAATGTTTTCCCTTTGAATATATACAAAGAAATGGATTAATATCAAGCAAAATTATAAAAATCTAATAACTTTTGGGTTTTATATAAATTCAATTGAACAAAGAACCAAAATGCTAAAGGTAAGAAGCTGTTTATGATCAGGGAGATTTACTCTTCACTGAAGTAAAGGGCTATTCTTCTGCCTACTATCTGTGAATATTCCAACAAATGCAAAGCCTGTGTAATGATAAAATTTTCACACACACAGACACAAACACAAAAAAACATGATTATCAAATAATGCTTATTACAAAAGATAATATCACAAAACAGAAATAGCTACACAAATAAGATTAACTAGACCCACAGGTTCTGGTTAGCTATATGTAAAATGAGTTAAGGATGAAACTCATATACAATAATAAGGGACATTCTTCCACAAGATCTTTATATCAGCTCTCAAGAAATGATTCTTGAACAGATGAAGTAGAATGAAAAACATAACATCATAAATTTAAAATCCTACAGAGATGCTAAAACACATGAATTAGGAACTTGTGACTTGTTTATATCAAAAATCAAGAGAACTAAGTATGTCCAGAATGGAAACTCATTTTAGGTCACTGGAAAAATAATAAGCTTTCATTGTGACTCTCAAAGGGATAAAACAGCGATGAATAACAGAATTTAACATTTTCCCCCACTTTTCAGCCTTGAACCTTTCACAGTGATATCTAAATATCTGGCTATTTCCTTTATAGGAGCTTCTCCTTTCTATGCTGGTATTCAATTCTAATTAAGTAAAATCCCATCCTGTATGGCTCTGGTATTATGGCTGGATATATTAAGAAATCAGTTAAGCAATTAAAAAACACCTAATAATTGTTTCTCTAATCTTCATTTTTCACTGCCAAATATTATAAGAGAGGAAATGGAGGGGCAACTAAGTAGCACAATGCATAAAGTATTATACCTGGAGTCAAGAAGACTTGAGTTCAAATTTGATCACAGACATATCACTTACTAGCTGTGACTTATTAGCAAGCCACTTAAACCAAATTGCCTTACAATCCCCCCCCCATAAATAAATAAATAAAACGATGAAAAAAAAAAAATGATGAGCAGTATCTATAAAAAAAAAAGCAAAATTAAAATAAAAAAGGAAATGGAGAGGAATTAACTCAAATAATTTCTTAAAAATTATTTTTTCTCAAATATGGCACTTTTTTGTACTTCTACAATAAACTAGATCCAATAATGTGAGTGGGGTTTCTTCCATCAGCACAAATCACATTTCATTAATGACCAGTGATCCTGTACAAGTCTTGCCCAAGATAGCTTCACAAAACTATCCAACATGGGAAAAATTGTGCTGTGCTTTTTATACTTCATAGCTATCAGCAGGACACTTGGCTATTCATGTTTCCACCTTCATTGTCACTATGTAATTAACCCACTTCCTTTTCCAGTCATATAAATCCTTGATACTGTTTATCTTTTTTAACCACAAAACCAAAGAAAAACAAAGAGATACACTATCCAACTAAGTTTATAGTTTCTTAAGCATAAAAAAAGCATCTGATCAGGCAGCTAAGTGGTACAGGTGATATGGAGTCAAAAATCAGAGTTAAATACAATTTCTGACAATTACTAGCTGTATCATTCTAGTCAAATTACTTAATTACTATCTGCCTCAGTTTGTTCATCTATAAAAGAGATAATTACAGAATGTACCTATCATAAGGTTGCTGTGAAGATCAAGAGAGATAATATTTTTAAATGTCTTTGAAAGGGGCAGCTAGATGGCCCAGTAGATAAAGCACCATCTCTGAAGTCAGAAGGACCTGACTTCAAATCTGATCTCAGACATTTAACACTTCTTAGCTATGTGACACTGGGCAAGTCACTTAATCCCAATGGCCTCAGGAAAAAAAAAAAAAAGTATTTGAAAATGTTGAAGCACTTACAGAAATATGAGCTAACTATAAGGCAAAATGTCCCTTCCATCATAACATAGAAATGTTAAAATCAGATAAGATTTCTTAAAAGCTGCAACAACAAAGAGAATTTTGTTTCATGACCCTCTGATTATGATCAAGCAAAGTATAAAAAGAGACAAAAGCTCACCACCATCATGAAGGATGTCCAGCAAAGGATCTAACTAGAAGAAGAATTCCCCACAGTGGAGAAATCTGTTCAGATGTTTTTATTTGCAAATTGATTTATTAAGATCTAAAATACTACAAAACCTCCTAGATGTTACAGCAGATAGAGCACAAGACTAAAGTCAGAGAAGAGTCATCTTTTTGAGTTCAAATCAGGCTTCAGACACTTACTAGGTGTGTAAGCCTGAACAAATCACTTAATCCTGTTTCCCTCAGTTTCTTCATTTGTAAAACTCTAGTGTCTTGCCAAAAAAAAAAAAAAATACAAATACAAATACAAATGGGGCCATAAAGAGTTGGATATGATTGAAGTGATTTTTAAAAATTCCTAAATGAAATCCTTAATCATCCAAAAGAATTTAGCCTAACTATCCACAAGTTTGTTGTCTGGACTATGGTATAAAATTGTGTACAAAATCTATGGTACCATTCCAGAGCAAACACCTTGAATAGACACTGAGGATGGATAATGAATTAGGCCAAACGGAAGAAGTGAGTTGGACAGCATTAAGGAAACTGTAGCCAGCTTTCAACAATTCCAAACTTCTTCCTAAAACAAAGGCCCATTTTTTAATCTCAGAAGTCTTCTGCTGAGGCTGTGAGTCACGTATTATCATAGCCTCAGAAGAATTAGTTTAAAGTCATTGAAAGGGCAACAGGAAGATACATAGACAGTGAATAGAACATACCGGCAAAGAAGTGAAATAGCACAAAATACATAATCAGAGAAATATGACTAGAAAAGTGAGCAGATCAAATAACAAAAGCAAGAGAAAACTGATAGCCATGTGTTTCAATTATATCCACATGTAAAGAGGATAAAGAAAGGTTCCTGATCCCCAGCATCATGGGTGGATCCCTAAAAAAATTTTATGGTAAAGCTTAGAGAAGCTGTGACTAGGATGAGAAGGTATGGATGATAGGCAATATGCAGCAATGGAAGGAGTGCCTACATCAATGAGTCACTGATGTGAAGCATCCCTAGAAAACACACCACAGCCTCTCTACATCTTTTGAGTCTGCTTCTGAAGCATTCTATATTACCCACAATTCAGATTTTTCTAAAGTTATATTTCAAGATTAACAACTATATAGCACTGCCACAAGAACATTTTGTCTTAAGAATCCAGGTTTCTTACACCGAAGAAAAAATTTCAGTTGTTAACAGATCATGCAACTTCCCAAATGAAATCTAGTCTGCTCATCTTCCTATAAAAATCCTAGAAGCAACTACTCCTTTTTTAATGATAATGCTTGGCCCATTTGAATGCACTGATGTTCTGACTGAACCCAGACAACAGATGAATACACCACATGCTTGCTTAAAAACAATCCAAAATGTTCTGGCTTTTTTCACCCAAGCACATTACAATAGAAATTGGGAGGTAATATAGTGAGGGGATACTGAAGAAGTCATTATAGCAACTATACTCCTTACAGAAAACAGATTTTGCTCTATTTTCTTCTAATTCTAATCAATGTTGCTTGTGACCCAACTCCCACTGAGCCCAACTCTTTATGGTAATGTTTCACCTGAGTCTTCTACCACATTCTACAAACTTAGGAAGTCCCTATTTCATTTTTATTTTATTTTTTATTACATACAGCCGTTTGTAAGCTCCTCAATATAACACCAGCTTGGTAAATCAATAAATCTTTATTAAATACCAAGCACTATGCTAAGTCCTGGAGATACAAAAAGCAGCAAAAGACAGTTCCTGCTCACAAGAAACCTGAAATCTGAGCAGAACCAGAAGATCACTATACACTTCAACAACAATACTGTATGAAGATATATTCTGATGGAAGTGCCTATCATCAACATAAAGAAGATCCAACTCACTTCCAGTTGATCAATGATGGACAGAAACAGCTACACCCAGAGAAGGAACACGGGAACTGAATGTAAACTGTTTGTACTACTGCCTTTCTACCCAGGTTACTTATACCTTTGGAATCCAATTCTTAACGTGCAACAAGAAAATTGGATTTATACAAATATATTGTATCTAGGTTATACTGTAACACATTTAATATGTATGGGATTGCCTGTCATCTAGGGGAGGGAGTAGAGGGAAGGAGGGTTAAATTTGGAAAAATGAATACAAGGGATAATGTTATAAAAAAAAAAAAAAATTACTCATGCATACGTACTGTCAAAAAAAATTTGTAATTATAAAATTAATTAAAAAAAAAAAAAAAAGAAACCTGAAATCTAATGGGGGAAATAATATGCAAACAAATATAAAGATAGCAAGCTACATGGAAGATAAATAGGAAATAACTAAAGAAAGCACTAGATTTAAGAGGGATTGTTGTAAAAGATGGGGTTTTAGTTGATTTAAAGGAAGTCAGCACATGGAAGTGAGGACATCCAAAGACAATGTATACAGCCAAGAGGTTCACATAACAATCAGAAGTCCACTACTATTGGAACAAAAAAAAAAAAAAAAAAAAAAAAATATATATATATATATATATATATATATATATATATATATATATATATATATATATATATATATATATATATATATATATCAAGAATATGGTAAGTGAAAAGGAAAGGCAGAAGGAGATTAGGTTATGAAAAGCTTTGAATGAAAAACAGCACATTTTGGTTTTGATTCTGGAAGTAGTAGGGAGACAGTGAAATTCATTTGGGGGCCAGGAGAAGTGACATGATCAGACCTATAATTTAAGAGGAATCACATCAGTGATTTAACAGAAGATGGATTATAGTGGGGAGAAACTTGAAGTAGCCAGAGCCAAAAGTACCTTTTATAATAGTCCAGGTATGAGTGATAAGTCTGCCCCAGGGGACAGAGAAGGAGGCAGGTTTGAGAGATGGCACAAAAGTGAAAATGACAGGATCTAACAACAGCTTAGATTTGCAGGGGGAAGAGAGAGACAATGAGCAATCAAAGATTGATCCCTAGGTTGTAAGTCTGATTGAGACACAGAGGATAATGTTGTACTTGACAGTAATAGGAAGGAAAGAGAGGAGATAGTTTAGGGGGAAGAAACAAGCTTTATTTTGGTCATACTGAATTCAAGATGTCTACTCAACATCCAAAATGGCCAAAAGGCAGTTGAAGTTGAAGGTCATCAGAGAAATCAGGACACTGCAGGTAGATTTGAGCCTTATCAGCAAAGACAAGTTCACCAAGTGAAACTAAAGGACACCTATAGTTAGTGGAAAATCTAGAAGCAGATCCAGCAAAGGAGAAAGAAGAACTGTTAAAATAGCTAGAAGACCCAGGAAAGAGTTTTATCCATCAAATTTAGAGAAAAGAGATATCAAGTATGTCAAAAGCTGCAGAGAAGGTAAGGGGAATGAGGCTGAGAAAAGACCATGGGATTTATCAATTAGAGATTATTAGTGATTTTGTAATTAGTTTAGAGTACTTAACATATAGTTAGCATGGAATGATTAGTTCCTTTAGAAAGTACAGTATCATCTGGTAGAATGATTCGGTCAGAAGCTAGATTGTCAGATAAGAAGAAAGGAAAAGGAGGGAAAATAGATGTATCTATTATTTAAAAAAAAAAAAAAAAAGCCCACTTGTTTAGCCTTCTCAAGGAGCTAGCTATAAAGAGCAAAAGAGAGAAAAGATAATAGGAATGAAAAGATCAAGTAAGTGAGGGGGGTTTTTCCAGATGAGAGAGATGCCAGTATGTTTGCAGGTAATAGAAAATGATCCAGTAGATTGAAACTAAGTGTAAAGAGTGGCAGAAGATGGGGTGGAATGGGATCATTTGAACAAGCTGAGGGTTTAGGTTTAGTAAGGAATAAGGGCACTTCATCTGAAACAGGAATGAAGAAAGAGAGTGACAGAAGATGAAGAAGAAGGAAGAGGGATTTTATGGCAAATGGCTTTAATTTTTTCTGTGAAATATAAGGCAAAGGAAAGGGGGAACAGCAGGAAGTTTGAAGAGGAAGGAGGTGTAGAAGAGTCACTAAGGAAAATGAGATAGGGAATTGATAAGAAAGGATGAAAAGGTATGATAGGATTGCCTACCAACCATGAAGGCCCAGCTGAAATTACATAACATAAATTTGAGGGGGACCCAGTCAGAGTAGTTATGTGATTTTCTCCATCTTTGTTCAGTAGTGCATGGGTGGGAGCAAAGGCTGCAAGTGGTAAAAGAGATAAAAGCTGAGACATGATTGAGGTTCATGGCATGGAAACTGACCACTGATTCTCAAAGGTTAACCCTGCAGCTAGCAGCAGACACTACCAAGCTGAAATGGCTTTAAGTACAGGCCCAGCAGCAAATTGGTGTTAAGAAGACAACAGAGACAGATTCAGAGCTCACTACTTTCAGAAGACTGGACTGTCCATTAAGTGATGGCATTTTCTGGCCACAGAAGTTCATAAAGACCATTTTCTAAATAGCAAAGGAATTGAGATCTGTGTCAGTAAAGGGAATACCAAGGGTGATGAAATTCCAAATCTTTCCCAAAGCAAATCATTGGTGCTCATTAAAACGATCCTTTGTGGGACTAAAATCAAGACCCTGTACCTCCCTTCATAGGGTTTTTCCTAATTCTATCCCATAACATATCTCTTACTTTGAATTCCCAAATCCATTATTACAGCTTCTCCAACTTAGCTTCTTAAATACATTACCCTAAAACTAAATGGTTTTCAGGGCAGTGAGGTGGCCCAGTGGATAGAGTCCTGAAGTCAGGAGGACCCAAGTTTAAATGTGGCCTCAGACACTTAACACTTCCTAGATGTATGACCTTGGGCAAGTCACTTCACCCCAATTGCCTCAGCAAAAAACAAAAACCTAAATGGTTTGTTTTACATATGAATCTTCCCACCCCAAATATAAAAAATTACTTTCTTCTTTTGCATCTTTCATAGTCTAAGGTGCATATGGGAAGGAAACAAGTTCCCCAAGTATATTACTGGGGTGCGATGCTGAGTGTCAAGGAGTAGGGAAACCCATTTCTCTACCTTCAATACTATAAAATGACATTTCAACACTATAAATTACCCTTCTTAGTGTTGAATGTGATTCTGATGTCACAATGCCTTCATCACAATGTCAGCATGACCATAAAGAACACTCAAGATCCTTATGAATTCTCCAGTGTCACAGAGCCCCACATCTAGGGTCATCAGTATATGTACTAAGTATTTCAGAATTAACACTAAGCACAAAGTTTTATCTTCCAAAATCAGTCTTCATAAATCCTAATGACAACATGGGCAAATTCTATTCTCCCAAAATTCCACTTCTGTTTCGTGTAAAACTCCCCAGAAATAATAGAAACAAAAGGATGCTAGAATGTATATATATATATATATATATATATATATATATATATACACACAAATAAAAAGGATGCTTGTATCATTAAAACAGTGTCATAAAATTAGTTAAGACAAAACAAAGAAGAAAAAAAAAAGATTTGTTTCTGCTTGAAGCAAAGGCAATAGTAGATTAAGGAATGAGAACTTACTCATTTTTGTCGATATGATCACCTTGATGCTAAAGTTTAAAGAAATATGACAGGATTCTATAACATATTTTTAAATATTAAATTACAGGTGGCAAACAACTTCAATCTTGTAGTTGTTATATATTGTATTTACTTTTCTATGATTTAGAAAAATTCACAAAATAAAACTAGAGAGAAAAATGAGAGTAAAATGGCAATCAAAAAAGTTTTTAAAAACCTTATAATACAAAGTCAAGATGGTGAAGTAATATAGATGTAACAAAAGAGAAAAGATCTCTTAATTTAAGGCCATAACATTTTATGCTATTAATAGCTCTCAAAAATAGACTAAATAATATAAATTGCTTAAATAATGAGGTCAGTTAATTAAAATGACTGCCAAGGGAAATATTCATGTCATTAAGAAGGTATTAAAGTTAGAAGGTGAGCACAAATCGAAAATCTGCACAACTATATAGGAATTACTTGAAAAGTAAACATTCTTTTCTATGTAACAACAGTCATTTTGTTTCCATTCTTAAATTAATTCATGAGGAAGAGGAGTATGAAAAACAGAATTTTGCTGAATTTAGTGATATTGTACTATGAAGTATATTTGTTAAAAGAATCAAAATATGAAATAAGGCCAAACTTGTCAAGATATATTAGCCTAAAAGCCATTTTCACTTTGCCACATTGAGACACTTTATATTGATCCAACCTCAATTAGTTCTTTAACAAGAAATTAAGATTAAAATTATTATTTCAAATGAACAAAATAAAAGCATACATTCAAGAATTATGAAACACTTTAATATTAAAATGAAAAGCTTAAGACAAAGTATTATTGGCTGTTAAGTGCAACAAAGAAAGTACATCTGTATATGGTTAGGCGGGTAGTAAGTGGCAGAAATTTGTGACATTCTAAAAGTGATCATATTATACCCTATTGTCCTCCCCCCACTTTTGTCACTTAAATTTTGGTATAAAATTAAAACTTCCATAATGCCATTTAAGTCCCTTGTTAAGAGCAAAACCAGACACATCTGAGATACTCAGAAAGTCACACACTGACATTCCCAATTCAACTTTCAATTCCTACTTAGCTTTACAACTGTTTGTTCTTGATTCCAAAAGGAAAATTTAAATAGAAACTATAATTTGGGCAGATTTTAAAACCTTTGATCAAAGATGCCAGTTTGAGAAGAGAAAAATTATACTGTTTCAAAAACTAAGCAATTATTACTGAATGTTAAAACATACCTTGAATAGGACAAGCAAATTAGAAAGTTAGCTTACCTGGCTTCTTCCTGGATTTTTCATGACCCAATTGTCCTAGATCATTACATCCACAAGTATATACTGTCCCATCATGTAGGACAAATACTGTATGTCTGAGTCCACATCCTACATCTTGGACTTTTTTATTTATGAAAAAATCACTTTTCCTGGGCTCTAGTACAATTTCTTCATCAATTCCACCCAAACCTAGCTGTCCAAAGGATGCGTTTCCCCAGCACAACATGCTTGTATTTCTTTTGATCTTCTAGATTCAATGATTTTAAAAACTCTCTTCCGTATAGAAGTAGAATGTGTCCCTGTGTCAGGGGAAATGAAAAGAAACTTTATGTCAGTACCCCTTTTCAATTATCATACCTATATACTTATATATATTCACAACACAAAGAGTACTTAATCTAACATCTTAGAAAAATATTCATTTTGAATGTTAGTTGTTTTTTTTTAATATTTCAGAAACATTTTACAAAATCACAAACACACCACAGTTGATTCTACATTTATGGACTAGAACACTTGAAGAGTTTTTACTTTACTTTTAATAGACTATATTCAGGGGAACTCATGAAAAGCATCTCTCTCTAATAGATTTACTTTTATGCTTCTGAAATTTTCCAAAACTATTTCTATTAGAATAAATTTTCCCTACACATTATTTTTAACTATATGTATATATATATGTGTGTGTGTGTGTGTGTGTGTGTGTGTGTGTGTGTGTGTATAACCTTATATATATAACAAGTTATTTTAAACTTTATATATTATGTATCTTACTACAATTGTTATAACAGCATAACTAAAAAGTAAAAAACAAGTGCCCAAAACTGATACATAATCCTCTTCTAGAAAAAACTACAGCATTTGTGAAGGAAACATTGTAGAAGATGTATACATAAGATGTGTTGACTTTATAGACAATATCAACTGTAGCACACAGGCTTCTTTATTAAATGTCTTTCAGTGAGACTAGAATTAAAGCTGGTCCACATCAATACCAGTTGCATGAAGCAAGTTCCGCCCAACAGAAGAAAAGAGAAACAATTGTAAGAACTTCAACTGTTCCATGATTAAAAAAAAAAAAATCTTCCAATTTTCACAATAATTTTACTTGTAAGGCAATAGAGAAATAAAATTCATCACAATGTCCTATGAAAACACAAATTTATGACAAATTCAAATAAGTATTTTTAAAAATGTATTTCTACTTCATTCTAAGCTTAAGTTTAAAATGAGAAAAAACCACAAATATACAAATATTAAAAATGTACACAGTTTAAATTCACTCTAATAGACATTTTCTATCTACAATAAGAATACAATTCTAATCCTGTCCTCTATGTCTCTGTCTAGTAAAATAGATTTTTTTTTTTCCTTTCTAAAAAAGTAAATAACACAGGCACAGCCAACTTTTCAAGGATTGGAGAGGGGGAAGGGCCATTCATAGTTTACACTGGTGGTGAAATCCCTGGAACTTTCCAGTTTGATGATTATCCTGTTACTGTAAAGACAGATTTAAACTAGGAGAAAAATACAGCTAAATAGGCAGCATTTCTTAAAGACACTGCATTAGTAAATCATACTATTTACAAAAAGTCAGCATTTAGTCAGGGCTATTTCTCCCAACTATCCTGTTAAGTTTCAAACCTCATTTTCCTATATCCATGACAAGTAAAAATTCTGCTGAGTCTCTATGACAGACCCTTCCGCGAACTCCCTACGAGTCATAAAGACAGAACTTTTTTGATATTTATTCTTTTATTAGGAAGAGGGACCTGTGGAATGGTTATGGATTTTCAAATTAAAATTGGGAGTGAAGGTGGCAAATGTCTTTATGCTCTTTTTGCAGCACAAATCAAGGTGTGAAATGCAGCTATTTTTATCCTTCTCTGAGCCTCGAACCCCAAAGAATAGCAAGTGGGAAATCCGGAGTGGGGGTGATGGGAGGGTCCGTACACACCCAACCACAGGAGACCAAGCCAACAGAGAAGAGCTGCCAACAAAGCAGCAACTCGGGCCCCTGGGAAAGGGAGGCTCGGGGCTGGGAAGGTCCTCGGAGACCCCTCAGTTCGGCTCTCTTACATAAAGAGATGGGAGCTTCCGAGTGCTTGGAGACGGACATTACCTTGATTTCACCTAGCCCCAAGCGGCAGGTAAAAGGACCGAAGCTTTAACAAAATAAGAACACGGTAAACACCACGTACATATTTGGTTCGTGGTCTTCTAAGCTATGGACTCCCGTTTCTACAGAGTTTGATCCCCCTGATGTAGACCAGCTCCCTCAATTTCCAGAAGTAAAAACCGAGGCTGGGAACTTGAAGAACTTGCCTGAAAGGACAGGGACCACCACCCAGATCAGGGCCGGGAGGGGCCCGAGATCGCCTAGTCCGCTGCCCTCCCCAAGGAAAACTCGGAGGCTCTCCAAGTGGACACCGGACACTCGAGGTCCTCTGTTCCCCTGAGACCCGAGGAAACACCGCTAGCCTTGGAAAGGGAGAGCTCGGAGAACATCACAGAGGGAGAAACTGAGTCTGGCAAAGGCCGTGACCACTCGCCTTCCACACAAAGACCCCAGGGACCCCCATTGTCCAGAAGAGCGCAAAGGAACACTTCACAGAAGGGGGGGCTGGAGGGGCTTGCCTCCAAGACAGAGCGGCAGGAAGCTGGGAGCCCCCCACACAAACACTGCCTCCGGGTCCCTCCTTCCCAGGAGCGGTGGGGAAAGTCCGAGAGGGGCTAGAAAAGGCAGAGGCGACCCGCCCGGAGCCATTCCGGGGTCCCAGCCCGGGAGAGAAGGGCCCCCTTGTTTCCAGGGGAAGCCAGAGAAGTGGAGGGACTTTCTCCAGAGAAGGGTTCCGCATTTTACAGCGGTGGAAACTGAGGCCCGGCCGGGGAAGGAGCAAGAGAAGGGGGCACCGGGTAGGGGTGCGAGCGGACGCCCGCCCCGCCCGGCCCCACCCGCCCCCGGCTCGGCCTCCTCTCCCTCCGTGGCGGCGCCGCGTTTACTCACCGGGCTCCGCGGGGAGGGCAGCGGAGCCCCGGGGTGCGGGGCCCGGCCCCTCCCGAGGCCGCTCCTCCGGCGTTGCGGCCGCCGCCGCGGTCACTGTCGCCGCCTGCGGCTGCCGGGAAACTTTCGCAGCTCCCTCCCGGGCGGCGCGGGCGCGGGGGGCGCGGCGGGAGCAGAGCAGTCGAGGCGAGAGCGAGGAGAGCAGCCGCCGCTGCCGCCGCCGTCCAGTCCCGAGCCAGAGCCAGCGACCCGGATGGAGATGGGGGAGGGAAGAGGGGAGGAGGAGGAGGAGGGAGCAGCGAGGAGGGCAGGGCCGGGAGGGAAAGGGGCGGGGAGCCCGGGGAGGGAGAGGAGGGGAAGGAAAGCCAGGGAGGGAGGGGCCGGGGCCCGGCCGGGCGGAAGTGAGCCGAGGAGCGCGCTCCCGCCCACTTCCTTGCCCCAATGCGCCTGCGCGGAAGGCCGCCGGGGCCCTCTCCCTCCTCTCCTCTCCGCTCCCCTCCCTACAGGGAGTGGGGGGTAGGGCCGGCCCTGGCCGCCGAGGCGCATGCGTCACGTCTGCTCTCTCGCGTTCTCTCCCTTTTTCTCTCTCTTTAGCTCTCACTCTCTTTCGCTCTTTTCCCACTCCACCCCACCCCCGCGTCGGAAGGTGGGGCCCGGAGGCGGAGAGAGCATTCGAGGCGGGTGTGTTGGTGCGCTGGGTCCTAGCGCCGTACGGAGGGGCGGACCGGGGCCATCCAGCCCTCCCCCTCCAGTTGCCTGTGGCTGCGTACGGCGGTCCGAGGGGACGTTTGAACCCAGAGCCTCCTGCTCCTGCCACAATTTGAGATTTCTGAGGGGCAAAGCACCGTCTGGGCCGTGGAAAGCCTCCTAAAGCGCTTCGCCATTTCCGAAGCATTTTCTTCCCGACTTCAAGGGGAGAGTTTGGGCCCGGGGCAGGGGAAGGGGGCAGCCTTTTCCCACTCCTCCACCCCCAGAAATGCCCCTTGGAGGGAGCGATTGCCCACGTGCAGTGTAGACGGGCTTCCCTGACTGGCGGGGGCTCACACTGTCCTCAGTCTACAGTAATCTGTGTCCCGGTATGGACTAGGCCATCCACGTGTACCTGGGCATCCCGACGGGCGTGCCCTCCCCCTCCCCCACCCCGCCTCCAGACTTCCCCGGGCTGGACCACACCCCCCGGAGGGATGTTTCCCCAGTGGTCAATTGAAACCTCTCCCATTTTCCCAGTCTGACTGTAACCTGCTCTCCCCATTTTGCCGACATCTCATGGGATCCTCCGAGGCAGGGGCGGATAAGGAAACTGAGGCGGAGAGGGGTGAAGTGACTTACCCGGGATTACCAGAGAGGCGAGCAGCTGAGGTTGGGTCTTCCTGACTCCCCTGGACCGCGACTGCCTGTGCCTAGCGCCTTCTTGTCAGCATCTCCACCAGCGTCCGTGGAAAATCCACTGAGAGGGACACCCTCGTCTGCCTCTATTAAGTTAAAATTAAGTTTGCCTCTTTATCTCCCAGGTAATTAAGGTGTAGTTCCTGTCACTTCTTCAATAAAACCAAGAAATCCTTTTTTTTTTCCCCCACGAGAGAACCTAAGTTTATTCTTCCAGGACCATAGCTTTGGAGCTGGAGGAACTACAGAGATCCCCTAAATCCTCTAAATGGGTGTGTAACTAAGAGCACAGAGATTTTAAGGAAATAGCTATCAAGCCGCGTCTTCAAATTCCAAACCCAATATTTCCCCCCCTCATACTCAGTTGCCTCCATCTTCTTTTAGCAAAAATTTGAGGTAGTTTTTATGAGTGAATTGAAGGGAAAGCTCATTAAAAAAAATTTTATACCAAGAATGGGAGAGGTTTTGTTTAAATACCATTGGCATCCCTAAAAGATTTATGTTTAACATCTTTAAATGACTAATAGCTGTCTGGAATATTTGCATTGTAGCAGAATTCTCGTTTTCTAATTAACTATATTTTCCCAAGAAAATTAAAAGAAAAAAAGCAGACATTTTAAATCTCCTGACATAGTCATTAGTATTTATATCTAATTTTGGTTTATCGGTAGTCTATGTTGAGCCATGATCAATGTGAACCTAGAATGTATTGTGTGTTGGTCACTTTCAGACAAAGGTTAAAGTTCAAAGATTGCTCAAAATGTTCATATTTTGCTAGTGAAATACGGCAACATGAAGGATTATCATTTTCATTATCACCTACGTGTCATCTTCAGATTTTTGTGCATTAAAAGAACTGATAGGTGGTCACCACCTTGCTTTGTAACTCAAACAAACCATTCATCTATTTTAGTTACTGATGACCAGTCTTTGGTTAAAATCTATGAACAGATAGAACCACTACAATAAACACAAGCTTGTACAAGGCTCTACCAGTAAACAAAATTTGGAGAGAGTCAAAAGGATTTCACTGAAACATATAAGCAGACTGAAATTTCTGACCTTTGTATAAAATACTCAATTTAACCTCCATCATTTAATTGCATTTTGAAAATTCTCCACTTTCGTTATTGCTAGATTCTAAGGCTTTGACAGCAAAGTTCCTATTCTGGCAAATTCTACCAAGGTGACAGGTTTTGTTGCTGTGCTATGTGTGTTATTCAAAGACAATCAAATGTTCAGAGAGGCTTATCATGAGTTTGTCTTCCCAGTGATGATTATATTAGCCACAGAAACTCTTGAAAGCTATCTACAATCATACCTCAATATTGTAGCTTTCACTTTGGCAACTGTGATTTTATTGTAACCTCATTTTCACTTTCAAATTTGCAACCTTTGTCATTTATGGCACTTCATTGATCTTGTCCACCCTGCAGGGGTGTAGAGTAAAGAGCTCCAGGTGCATTTGTTGCACATTTTCATGTTTGCCTTTAAAATTCAAGTTTTGTGTTGTAGTTATGCCCCCAAAGCATAGTGCAAGTACTTTGGATTTTAACAAAATATTGAAACCTCTATCAGGTCTGTGTTTTCCAACAACAACAATTAAAGTCCCAGCAACTCTCTCTTGGGTTTTCAGAGGACAGCCAAGGTGGAAAGATTTACAGCAATGTAGTATAACAAAGCACTCCCTCATACCCACCATCTGACACAGTGGAAGGTAAAATTCAGGTTAAACCCTGTTTTAGTTTTAACAATTTAATTTGTTAAATAGTTTTCATGGTACTTTAAATTTCATGTGTTAAGAAAAGTGATCATAGATCAAAAGATCATTGATTCTAAATAATTAGCAAGAAAAAATGTTTTGCATGTTATCACTTTAATTTTGTGTATTACATACCATGAGTTGTTTCATGGTTACTTACACTGTTAGGAAAACTAAATATTATTAGAATGTTTTGTTTTAAAGAAGGGGATGCAAAAAAAGTGTATTTTCAGCCATCTGTAGCAAAAAATTATAGTTTTTGATAGTTGTGGGAACCTAACTCCCTATTTCCCATGGATTCAGTGTTACCAAATTCATGTTTTTTACTTTCATACTGTTTTCTAGGCATGACTCTTACTCCTGCTAAAGGTAAGGATCAGTTGTACTAAGCTCTCAAAAAACTTACAATTTGCATCAGTGGAGGGAGCATCTATATTAGCAAAATTATAGAACTTTAAAAAAATGAAATATAGTAACTTTTGAAGTCATCCATCTTTAAATTTGAAAATTGTCCATCAATGATGACTTAATATGAAAACTAGATTGTAATCTGGGCAAACTAGAGAAGGATTTTGACATAAGAAAAAAAAAAGCAGGTAAATTTTTCTAAAATAGAAAAACATTAAAATAAATGATCTGGTCTAATACTTCACTAAAAAAAAAAGACTTTACTTCATTAAGTAAGTAGAGATGATTATTTTTATCATATGAGTCAAAATAGATATTGAAAATGATTCTCCCTTTTTCTTCCTTTAAAAGATATGATTGCCTTTCCACTTTTTAAAAAAAATTTTTCTTAAAGCAATATGAGGCACAGTGTGATTTTCCAACCCAGGGCTCAAGTATTGTAGAGGTATTATCTTGGTATCCTTAGGGATGACATTTCTCTTGAGCCTTTATAGAGAAAAGGAATCAACAATGGGATTCTCCTTGCTAGAAATTCAACTTATTAATTTGATATTCCTAGGAATTTTCCCAGCCTACTTTTATTTACTGCAACTATGCTCACCTTTGGCTCCTACTTCTCACATTATTTTCTCCTTTAAAAAGCATTGACTTGGAAATGTGAACACTTACCTTCAAGGGCTGGCTCTACTACTGACTGGGCAAAGCACATAATTTTTCTAAGTCTCAGTTTTTTCCTTTGGAAATGAGTTGGGTGGTTTAGATAATGTCCAAATTCTTTTTTCTTGATCTAAAAAAATCCCAATTTTATGATTCTCTTCTTTTACTTTTCCACTTCACCTTTCACAATTTTTAATCCCTCCATTGTCATCTTCTTTTTGAGTATATGCAGAACAGGAATCAATGAATTTGAGAGAAAGGTTAAATAGAATCATTTCCTCATCTGGATCTCTTAAAAAACACACACACAACTACAGAAAATCAACATATAGTAGTTTGGTTTGTATCCATTTTGTTATTATCTTTAACCTACAATAATTATTATTTTAAGTATAATATTTCTGTGGGTTGCCTTACTTGAATCGGTTATCCTTAAGTTTGTTTCTTTCTTATATCCTCTTCTGGAAAAGTAACACTTTTGGAAGAAAGAGCAGTTTTGATACTACTGTCTTTCTTATAGCTGTCTTCTTTTTGTTTCTTTTCCAGCACTTATTCTCATCATTCAGGGGACATTTTAGCAAATATTAAGCTGAAAAGTCAGATGTAATGAGTCCCTTGGCCAGCATGTGGGGATGTATTCATACATTTGAATCTAAGGTGTCATTATTATAGTCATTACTCCACAGAAAAGATAAAAGTTATCATTTGTGGAAGAGAAGAATCAAAATATTACATACTACTACATATTGCACAGTATTATATGTTACATAGTGTTACTATGTATTACATATACTGTGAAATCAAAAAGCTTCCCATAGAAAGCATGTTAACTATAAATATTAATGAATAAAGAACATATCTATAATGGAACATATAAGTAACAACACTGTAATTGTAATTCTAAAAATTACAGAATTTTTGGCCTCTTAGAGAACAATAAGTTTTAGAATACCTGCAAAAAGGAGAAAACAACTATTGATGCCATATCAAGCATACTTTTCCATAGTAAATAGATTTATCCATTTGCTGTCCTTTTAGGATCTGGTAGCTTTATAGAAGACATTTGAAGATGAAAAGTCTTAATTTCATATTAGGAATATGCAACATACATATATATATAATATATTGTTTCATTCCTTGGACAGGGATCCATTCCAAAGTTATTTAGTAATATGGAATTTCAAGTTTGATGCCCAATGTGGAAGTCAGTTTTATACATCTTGGGAATATTGTACAGAGAATGTAAAGAGGTAAAGAGATGAAAAATATGAAAAATTCCACTCTGAAATCCACTGACAGAAAATGTTTCACTTTTTTCTTGATACCTTCAGGATACAGTTAACTTTTCCACATCCTTCCTGTTTGAAAACTTTTTAAAAATTTGGCTACTCATTTCCTTTGCCAAAATGAGAAAGATTATCATGACAGCTGACAGCTAGAAATAGATAAAATACTAACATTTTTACGGGAAGATTTTCATTAGCATTTGAGCAATGTGGTTTTATAATCTCCATATGAGATCTGATAGCCTCAAGGAAGACATTTAAGCAATAGTGACCAGGAAAGGACAGAGTGTTCCTAAAAGACAAATTATAGTTGCCACCTTCACATTCCCCAAAGATAATTTAAGCATATTAATGTGACGGAAATATTTGTCAAAGAAAAATGTCATGCAATTTGAGCTGAATGCTTTTACCTCAGTTAAAAAAAAAAAAAGAAAGAAAGAAAAAGAAAAAAAGTGACTTACAAATAAACACAGGACTATCAAGAGGTAAATTGAAGTTATACTACTGTTCACTTTGAACAAGCAAGTTCACCAGTTTAATCTATTAAGAAAGGTGTGCTAAAGTTCTCACTTCTTGAAGGATAGCTTTAAACTTCTCCCATATGCTCAATAGATATAGCAGGTTAACTAGAAAATAATCACCCTATGAAAGAGTAGATCCCCCATCCCCATTATGTTGAGAAACATAAAAATTAAGATTATCAAAAGGGGATTAATTTCCCTGAGTATATGGATTTAGATTATATAATCATTTGTTGAATAATAATAGTATAATAAAGAGAAAGGATTGATTTCCTTTATTTTTGTGTCTTTAGTAACCAATACAATTAGCAAATACATTCTTTTTTTTAAAATTCAGATTTATTATTCAAACAAATCTTTCTTTACATGTTTAGATGTTGTCCATTTGAGAATTTCCTAATCCTCTGGAGACCTTCTGGAGTTGTCTGTATTTCCTTCATTATTCTGCAAATTACCACTCAATCTGACTCTAAATCATGTATTTTATTATTGCCTTACAGGACTCCCTCGATCTAGCTAAACTGGTCAAACTACTGCTCCTGAAGCAACACACCTTCAAGTCTGATTTATTTATCCTTCCTGAAGCCTCCCAGACCCATTACTGCCCACAGTTATCTGGCTTCCCTATGAACTCAAAGCACTATTATTTTGCAACTCATTTGTCATTTATACTCTGTTTCTAAAATTATTATTTACCAGGCCTGTGAAGCAAAGCAGGATGCTAAGTATTAGGGAAAATAGATAATTTAAAATATGCTTATTATAGGATTTATAGTCTAGCAGGAGGAGATAAGACATATATTTAGCTTTTTATGTGTGTGTGTCTTCTCACTTATTCACAGTTTCTTATCATAGCTCATTATTAAATGTTTCAGAAATTACAGGACACCTCTATTTCCCATAATGTATTCTGTAGAATAATTGGTCCAGCTGACAATTTAAAATCATAGGACAGTGGAAGGTGTCGCTACTGCTCCCTCTATAGAAGTACGGTGTTTAATAGTTCAAAAATATCAAACACTGAGATAAGGACTCACTATTCAACAAAAATCTAGGGAAACTGGAAAGTAGTCTCATATGCAAAAAAGGCTCTAACCATTAATAGGAAAATGCAAATTAAGACATCTCTGAAGTTCCACCTCATATCCCTTACATTGACTGAGGTGACAAAATGGCCAAAGACAATTGTTAGACAGGATTCAAGAGGCCAGTTGAATTAATGCTTTCTTAATGGAGCCATGAATTAGTCTACTCTTTCTGGAAAGCAATGTGGGATTATGCCCTAAAGTCATTAAATTGTTTATATTCTCTGACCTTGCAGCTATTTGGAGAACTGGAAACTATATATATATATACATATATATATAGTCTCACTTTTTTTTTCTTTTACTCAATGGGAAAGATAAGAGAGAAGATAAATGAAAAAGCAGAATAAAAAAATCTAAAAATAAAAAATAATTTGGTATTGAAAAAAATCATCTTGTTGCTATTGCTAACCTAATGATAACACATTCCAAGGGCAATAAGCCAGGTGCTCAGACAATTGTTCGGTCATTTCAATCATGTCTGACCCTCTTTAGGGTTTTCTTAGCAAAGATACTGGAATGGTTTGCCATTGCCTTCTGCAGCTCATTTTACAGATGAGAAAATGAAGGCAAAATGGCTTAACTGATCTGTCCAGGATCACATAGCTCTGAAGTATCTGAGGTCAGTTTTGAACTCAGGAAGAGGAATCTTCCTGACTCTAAACCCAGTATCACCAGCAATCTAACTGCCTGACCAATAGACATATAATAAAGATGATTAGAATGTTAATGAAAGTAAGAGGCCAATAGTCTCTAGATTAGGATGTTAGTGAAAATAAGACCAATAATCAACAAATACTATCTTTACAATGATGTAAAATTGTTTTAGTTCTACTAGTTTCATTCGGTATCACTTCATATTTATTGGTGGCTTCTATTTGCACCTGTTCCTGTACTGGCAGACTTCAAGTCTTCTTAGATCTTGCTGGGTCAAAATCCTGAGGGCTTCAGGCCACACAGGAATGGTGTTTGAAAGTGCTGCTGGATTAAGGGTCCCCTGCCACATTCTAGGTCAGATTGCCATGGTCTTCAGTTCCCTCTGGAGTACCTAAATCCAAAGCACTGTCTGCTCCATGGTATATATGCAGTCATAATCCATTGAATTTCTGATCCCTTCTCAGGAGCTTTGCCATCAGGGGAATCTAAGAGTTCTTGTCTCCTAGAAAAGAGTTCTTCAAGCTTCTGGGCTGACTGGATCAGAGGACCAGCAGATTCCTGCTTTATTTTCCCAAGCTTACTCTGGCATTCCTTAGAGAGACCCTTTTCCTACAAAATGCTAGACTATATAAAAAAGTTTATCATTGTTTATTAATTTCTTATTCATTGTTTGATCTGATACCTTTGTTTAGATCTTTGATGGAATATGTTCTATATTAGGTATCCTTAAAATCACCATCTTAAGTTTTCCATACATAATTTCATAATAAGAGTGAATCAATCAGTAATCCATTATTTCTATGAATTTTTGTTAGGACTTTATGAATGACATTTCTCTAGCTTTGCACAGTCATATAAGAAAAAAACATTGCTTAAGGAATTGTTGTTCGTTTTCCTTCTTGAAGAGGACCATTCATCAGGGAGGTGATGCCCTGGCATGCAAACAAATTTGATTTAAGTGAGGAAGAGCTGGGCAAAGTCACCTGCCTCACTTTCCTCTTCAGAGCTACTTGGGGCCAACGGCAAGGTATAGATCAAGATGACTGAAGATGGCTCTGCATGAAATGGAAAACCTTAGTCTTCTTAAGCTAAGGTCCTCAAGTCTCAGTTTGAGGCCACGCACATTCAGTGATTAAGACTGGATAGAAATTGAGACAAAGAATCTCCGCCAGTCAAAAAAATAAATGAGAGGAAGACCCTCAGAGTGCTGGACATAGAACTATTTTAGAGAGTCACTTCCTCTGTTATTACTTAGTTGAGGAAATATATGTGCCTTTATTTGGACAATAATAACAGTATTTAACATGATCTTTTTGAATGAACTCTCAGGCAACAATTTACCACTTTTAAGCTATAGACAACTTGATGATGATCTTTGTCTTTATGGGACCACCCAGTAAATGAAGTTCCTTGTCTTATGTACTACACAACTACTGTGCATTTTGAAAACAATCTTTATGGTAGTGTCCATGTGTTCCAATTTTACTTTGAAAATCTCTGACCATTACAATGATTTATTCACAAACTTCTCAGAAATGACTTGAAGCTCCATATTGACAAATTAGAATCCTATAAAGCAAAACTAGAACCCAATTTTAAACTTTTATCTTGATTCTTAATGAATCCACATGGTAGAGATCATAAACTCATGCATTCCCTTGTTTTATGAAGTATCTTAGCCTCGTAGATTGGATGGGGGGGGGAGATAAACAAATGAGGCTCATGAGAGAAAATAGCCACTCCAAGGGGAACCATACACTCTGATACCCATGGCAGCAGCATGAGGAAGCAGCCTAAAATTAGCAGGAAGGGAGAGCAGTTTGCCACTCCAGCCCTTTCTGCCTTCAGTTAGTGGAGAAGAGTTCTACATCCTGGTTTAGGTGGTGAAGTGAAATTCTCTTTGGCAAGAACAAGGGGAAGAAGTGCTCACTGGTGCCATTGCCCAGGTAAGCCCAGGTAAGGAAAACAAAACTTGAAGGTGTTAAACTTATTTTGGAAGGCAGAAACTTAGGAAATACGAAGGCAGAGAAATCAAGCATACTCTTCTTGCATCCCCTCCCCACAGTCACTGTTACACTTAAATGGAAGAAATAGCCCTAATTCCAGAGATTGGGGTTTGGAGGCTGTTGCTTTGGATGAGTACTGGGGGCCCGGGGGAAGGGAGTATAGAATTGCCTCAGAGATTTGAGAAAAATATCAAGAGGTGTATATAAGGTGGTGCAAAGCAAAAAAGAGGCAGTTTGGGATAAATAATGCACAATATATTTAAGCAAGAGTCAGAAAGGAAGAATAGGGTGCTTTGATGGATAGAAGAGACCTGCTTAGCGATTCTATAGCCAGTGATGGCAAACTTGGCCACAATTTTCTTGGTGCTCTCTGGAAAAGAATTGTATCTGTAGTATATTGTGATAGAGATAAATGTGACTTCTTAATTAAGAGCATTTCCTGTTTTCTATCATTTCTTATTTTTGTGGCTTCTACTTCTTTTGACTGTTTTATGTTTTCTACTTTATAGTAGAAATTAATAGTAGCACCATAAGCTTCTCCTTTGTGTAACTATGTTTGTAGGGTCTAAATACTCAGAGGTAAACTATCCAAGATCTGTGGGATATGGAAACTTTTTGATGTTAGGTGGAGGAAGTAATTAAAGCTATATCCTATTAAGCAGGAAGAACTAAAGGAAGGTCATATCTTTTAATTTACATATTTATTCATTGATTTATCATTAGCCATTCACATTCCTTTTTAAGATGATGCAGAGGCAAAAAATAAAGAAGTTTGTAATAGTTTGTTGTATTTCACAACTTGATTTATCACCAAATGAAATCTGTTGTCTCAGTTCTTCAAGATGGAAATGCAAACATATCCTGTTCGTTAAGACTTCATAGACTTGGAATCCATTGATTCCATCTCTCTGTTCAGTGGTATTTCTAATACAGAACCACATATAACAATATACTTAATAAATATTAGTTTTGGTGACATAATTTTACTGCGTGGTAATCATGAATACTTCCTTTTCCCTTTTGACTCTTCATAACTTTGTGCCTCTTTTGTTAGAATGATACCATTTTATACTATGTTATAGTTATTTGATATCATTTGATCATATTATTGCTTCTTGAAGATAGGGTCTTTATAGCTTCATAATATCAAATACAGTATCTTGCTTATTGCAAGCAGCCAATAAATAGTTATTGAATAAATGACTTAATGAATTAATGAGTATGGAATGAAAAATTCTAATTTCTAAAGATTTTATTAGAATCTTTTTAGAATCTATTACTTCTTACCAACAGTTTCTTCCTACCAGGAACTGTCTTAGTCTTTTAACAAAACCTTACAATCTTTTTTATGGACATTTTTTAAACGAAATTAAAGGAAAGGCAATATGGACACACTCCAATTAAGTGATTAAAGCATAGATTTGAAGCTAAAAGGAATCTAGAGATAATCTAGCATAGGCTCTTCATTTCAAATGACAAAATGGAGTCTCATATCATCTGACTTGCCTCATCTAACTATGGTCACATCCAGAACAAGGAACAGAGCTGAGACATGAAGCCAGGTCTTTTAATATTTTTTGCACTGCTTCATGATAACTTGAAGGAAGCTTTCTTTCTTCACAGTGAGATCCCAAGTAGACCACTTTATAATGGAAGGAGTTTTGGTGATGGAGAAACAAAACTTTACATCTGACAAACCTTTTATATAATGAATTCTCCTGGAAGGGATCTTTTAACATATATTACATTAACTTTCCAAAACATTTTAATAATAATAGTTCACAATCATTTAGTACTTTTATTATTATAAAGTTTTCAAAAACATATTCCTGACTTTCCTCAGATTTTTTATTAAAACTTTTCACCCAAGAAGTGGTAAAATAGAACAAATTAAACTAGAGAATATCCCATTAGACTATCTGCTTATGACTGGCATCATATTATAATGCAAAGTGTAATGAATTTTGAACTAGAAGACCAGCCTGGTGACCTTGGGCAAATTTCTTCATTATTGTATACCTCAGTTTCTTTTTTGCAAAAAGGAGATTATATCAGATAATCTTTTCATTCCCTTCCAATAGAGCCTGAACTAGGGCAGGGTCATCAGGGTTTTGTTCAGGGCACCAAATTTAGGGGGTGCTGACAGAACTTAACTCCTTCAGAATCAGAGAACAACTGAGCTTAGCGGCTATTACCAAGAATAGTTCAAGTACATCTTTGCTTGTCCATGTTCTGATGTCTCTATTTCCTCTTAATGGGATTTGTCTTTAAAAGTTTAAGTGTATCTTTCTGAAGGTGTTGGGCACATAAACAACTAGTTACATTTCTGCCTTTCAATAGGATTCTAAAATACTCTGATTCAGGAAGGGATAAGGGAAAATTTATTTCTAAAACTAAAGACATTGAAACTGTTAATATTCACATCAGCAGTGTACCCAAATGATCCAACAACACAAACACAAATTGAATAAATATTACATTAAGAGAAAATAAAACTTTTGTACTCTCATTTCTTTTCTACCATTCAGCTATTTTGAAATTCTGAGCAGGTTGATTAACCTCCTTACACTTTAGTTTACTCATTTATAAGATCAATTTATTAAAGTAGACCTATTCACATGGTTCTCATGAGGAATAATTAATCAAAAACATTTAAAAGTTTTAAAATATAAATTATAGTGATGATATTTAATGTCACTAATAAAATGAATTTCTCAGACTGTCATGAATTTTTTAACATTACTACTGTACCTTATGTCTTAATTCCTAAATTATCATCATAACAAGAAAAATTAAATACATTTGAAATCCTATGTGATGTTTATATACAGTTAGTAAGTCTGCCATGTACTAAAGGAATATAATAAGATTATAAAATTTTCACCTCTTATAATGCTACTACTAACTTCTCTAGATCACTCTTCAAAATTGCTTACCTTAAATATAGTCTTCCCTTTATAATCCAAATATCTTGACTGTTCTAACAACTATCTTTAGATCTTGTTTGATGAAAGACACATATAACCTTAACTATTCTATCTTCTTGACATAAAGAAAGCATATATGTATTCTAGTGTGGATATACTGCCCTGTTATTTGTCACCCCTTGACTAATTTGGCCAAAGTTAGGTTGTTTGATACCTAGGTTGCCAGATCAGGTTATATTTTAAATCCTTTAGCTATGTTTAGCCCTTTGGCATTGGATGATTTGGGAGTTTACATATTTAGGGACCAGATGGCTCTGAAGCCTGGTAACAAGATATGAAGCACTTTACTGCTAGGTCATTGGTTTAAATCTGGACCTCACTGATCACTATTGGTGGTCTCTGCAAAATGTAATAATGATCTTGTTCAGGTCTAAGGGACAGCACCCCAAGTAAGAAAGTGCATTTTTCTTGACACTCATTGGCAAGCTTTAATAGAGAAGCCAAAGATTGAATCAGTCAGGAAATTTTGACTACTGATGTATCTGAGTCATCATTCTCAGACCCATTCAGCCTTTGGCCTTTTTTAAATTTATGGACCTTTGGGTTCTGATGAATAGTATGATGCCCAAACTCCAGGTGACTTTATGAATCCAGATTAAGATATGATTTACTTAGATATCTTTCTGAACAATATGTCCTAGTATTTAATAACATTTGCTCTTTTGTTACTTCTTGAATATCTTAAATTAAATGTTTTCTAAGTTTTCTTTTCAGAGCTTCCAGAAAATCCTTGGTGCTGCAATTGTAAACTTATTTAGCTTCTTGTCATTATTATTATTCCCATACTTTCTATGCTTTTGATGGTTTCAGGTTTCTTATAGAACTTATGTTTCTTTCCTAAATTCAGACTAAGTCAACTTAAATGTATGTTAATAAAGTGCATAGTGTTATATAGAACTAAATACACATTTAATATGACTAATACAGAATTTGTTTTGCTTGACTATATTTGCTATAGGAGTTGTGGTTTGTTTTGGTTTTCCTTAATTTGGAGGGAAGACATGTAGGAAGGACAAAAAATGTGATAACTGAAAAAAATAACATTTAATTTAAAATGAAAATAAAGTATATAGATTTAAGAAAAAAGAAATAAAATGTTGGAATACCTAAAGAAATTAGTTTTCCTCTCATATTCCCCCTGATCTCTTTGTGTATTGTCATAGATTGACCTAGAAATTATTGTAGTTATTTACATTAATGAATGTTTATATCAATAGGAAGATGTCTAGAAAAGATAGATAAGAAAACCTACAACTGTATTTTAGCCCCATTCCATCTAAGCACAATCCAGTATAATTTCCTCCAACAAACATTTATTAAATGTTTATTTAAATATATATTTATTAAATACATATCAAAATCAAAGCAGTAGGGATGCAAAGGCTGATGTGGCTCAGAACTGACTCTCAAAGAATTTATAGTCTAATGGGGTAGTGGCAGAAGAGGAAGGAAGCAACTGGAATAATTTAATTAAACCAACACTTAAGTTCCTGCTCTTTTCAAGGTTCTGTGCTTGGTGCTAAGGATACAAAGATCTGATACAGAACTCATTCTCCAAGAGTTTATATAACTCTGATCCTAAGGAAGAGGGCACCAATGGGTCTGATACAAGGTTAAGAGTGCTTAGTACAAAGAAGTCCATACAAGAGCTAGGAGAAGTTTAAGATAAACTAGATAATTCCTAAAAATGTCATGAAGAAAGTGGTATATTGCAAGGTCCTTAAAAAAGGAAAAACATAGAAAGCATCACTTTGTTAAGGGAAACAAACAAGGGCCCAGAGACAAGGGGGCAGGCTAATACTGGGAGATAGAGAGTATATTGGTATTATGTGTACAGGGGATAGTCATGAGGTACTGAGGTACCTGAGCATAAGGAGAATACAGTGAGAAACTTTTTTGCTTTATGAAAATTGCCTTGGCGGCAGCATGAATGATACTTTGGAAGGAAGTAGCCAGAAGGCCAAATAATCAATTAGGATCTGTAATGATCATCCAGAAAAAAAATCTGATGAAGGCCAGAACAAAGACAGTTACAGTTGGAATGGAAATATATCAGTAGAATAGAATTAGAAAATATTCAAATACATACCCTTTCCCATCACCACCAGTAAAATATAAACTATTTAGGTTCAAGTATTCTGTATCTGCCACAGTGCCTTCTATGTATGAATAAGTGAAAAAGGAAGAAAAGCCCAAATACATTCCAGTTATCTCTGCTTGATATCTGAGCTTGAGGATTTTAGGCTCTGATTGGTGAGAATTCATCTTCTCTTGCTCAGAACCAGGCCCATCATGTTCCTTTCTGGTCATATCCATGCCATATTACCATGGCTATCCCACCTTTTCCAACCCTACTCTGGGGAAAGTAATAAAATCTACACTAAAGCTGCTAAAAAGATGTGTCAATCTATTGCTTTTTAAGTAATAGAATCATTCTCTATCCAAAACACTCTTTCTTGGTTATCACTCCCATATATGTATTATTTTCCTCAATTAGAGTATAAGCTTCTTGAGAGGAAGGGACTGTCATTTGTTTGTATTTATATCCCCAATGTTTAGCACAGTATCTGTTATCTAGTAAGCACGTATTAAATGCTTTTTCGTTCATATGTGTACATGGATCATTTCTACCTACGGTGACAGGTGAAATTAGGAAATGGGGAACTAAATATATTTTTAGTCTATTTGAATTCAGGTTATCATTTCATTTCATTTTGTGAAATTTCCCACAGTTCCCAGGGAAAAACTTTAGAAGCCATGGAGAACATTCTTATCAAATTGGCAGCTGACAAAAAGCTAGGAGGGATAACTAAACCACTGCATGACAGGATCCAGAAAGACCATAATAGGCTAGAAGACTGGCCAGGTTCTGAGAGGAGAATTAATAGGGATGAGTGTGAAGGCTTACACTTGAGTCCAATAAATCAATCACAAGAACAAAATGATGATGAAGATGAGGAGGAAAAGAACTAGCATTTCTACAGTGCTTTAATATTTGTAAAAGGTCTTTTCAAATATCTCATTTGATACAACAACCCTAAAGAATAGGTGCTGTTATTTCCCTTTTTACAAATGAGGAAACTGAAGCAGAGAGATAAAATGACTTGTTCAGGGTCACTCAGCTAGTACATATCTTACAATGGGATTTTCCTAAGTCTAGGTCCAGCACTCTATCCATCAGGCTACCTAGGTGTCTCATGAAAAGGGATGGTGTCAACAAGATCAATAAAGATTGTGAGGATTTTCATTCTCATTGTTACATTCATTTCATTTGTTCATTGCCACAACTCTGGTGCATTTTCTCATCACCTTTCACCTAGACTTTTGCTATAGCTTTTTAGTTGGTTTCCCTGCCTCAAATTTTTCCCCATTTCAATCCATCCTCCATTCAACTGTCAAATTAATCAACCTAACGTGCAGATCTGACCATGTCACCTCCTTAGTCAATAAATTCCAGTGGTTCCCCATCACTTCCAAAGTCAAATATAAAATCTATTAATTGGCATTCAAAGTGTTTCACAATGTGGTCCCATCCTAGCTTTCCAGTCTTCTTATACTTTCTTCTCCTCTACATATATCTATCTAGTGACACTGGCCTACTTCCTATTCCTCTCACCTTGTCTAATTAGGTTCCCTCTATAATTTCTGCTGATGGAAGAGTGTATAAGAAACACATGTATCATTTCCCCATATCTGAATATCGGCAGTTTATTCTTTTTTACTCCCTTATCATTTTTTATTCATCATTACCTTTCAATTTTCTCTTAACTCCTGTGTTCGAACTTCAGCATTTCTACACAGTTCTGATCTTTCATTAGGAATACTTGAAAGTCCTCTATTTCATTAAAAATCCACTTTTTCCCTTGTAGGATTAGACTCAGTTTTTGCTGGGTAAGTTATTCTTGCTTGTAAGCCTATCTACTTAATCTTCCGGAATATCATATTCCAAGCTTCTTACTCCTTTATAATGGTGACTGTTAAATCATGTGTGTGCCTGACTCTGGTTCCTTGGGTCTTAAATTCTTTCTTTCTGGCTGCTTTCAGCATTTTTGCTTTGATCTAGAACTAATGAATTTTGGCTATAAAGTTCCTGGGAGTTTTCATCCTCAGATTTTTTTCTAAAGGTGATAGATAGATTCTTTCAATTTCTACTTTGCCCTCTGTTTCTAAGATATCTGAGCAATTTTCTTTTAAGATTTTTTTGAAATATGATGTCTAGGCTCAGAGAGGTCAGAGAACAGCAACGGCCTCTCAGTATCCTTGTATCATCTTCTCACACGAGGAGATCCATTCTGCAGCTCTGGGTTGGATCTCCAGCATCGACTGTCAGGTGGCTCCTGAATGCCTATTGTTAGTATCCTCAAACCATTCTACCTCTTTTTCTCTGCCAACCTTGGAGGAAATAGTGACTTACTATCACTTTTGATGGATTTCTCCATAAATATTTGGTCCAGTGCATTTGGTAGTTCTGTTCAGAGTGTACTACTTCCTGTTACTCTGACATGTTTGCCCTACCCCATCATTTCTCTTGATACCTGTCAGCCTGCCACCATTTATAGTCATCCTTTTCTCTAGTAATTTCATTTCAAGTGTTTCTTGTGTGCGCATTACAGTTGGTAACATGAATAAATGAATGAAAAGCATTTATTGAGTTCTTACTATGTGCAAAGCACTGTGCTAAATTAAAAGACTAGAAATAAAAAAGGAAATCAGTCTCTGCTATCAAGGAGTTTTCTTTCTACCTGGAGGAGTCAACACATAGGAGAGTTCAGATAGATAGACAGAAAAACCCTGAGGTCCTTAGATCCATCAGCATCATGCCTAGGGTCTAGAGGACACAATGGTTTGACAGATGGTAAGAGCTGATGGTTCTTAAAGTACAATGACAGGACAGATGGTAAGACCATTTACCAAAAAGATTGTAATGAAAACCTGAGAGTTCATGTCCATCCTGAAGTCAGGGGGCCGGTGGACTGTAACTATTAGAGAAAAGGAAATTAGTCCAATGGTTGAAATAAAGCAAATACTCTAGTCTCCCATCTGCAAGATAAGGATTGAAGTGAATATACAGCTGAGGGAGGAATAAAAGGAAGGAAATATTGGCAGAAAAATTTGAGGAAGGGGAAATCCTGATGGGTTCTGGGAAGGGATGGAGTAGCAGAAGAACTGTGCATCTTTCCTTTGCCTTTGAATTATTTGTAATTTTAATTCATCTTAGATTACATTGTTTAATGATTAGTAACTACATAGAGCCAGAAGAATATTTTGCTTTTTTAGTGACAAGCTATTGGAAATAAGTAACAATATTATGCCATTCCCCAAATGAGACCCAGATCAACATCTAATCTACCCCAATCTAGGGCCAACTCATAATCCATTCACTAATTAATCGACTAACATTTATTAAACACATACCACATGCTAGGTGCTAGACAAGAAAGACAAAAATGAAAATTCCTTTTTTCTAAACTATCTTCAGTCTGGCTTCCAGCTTTGTCCTTCAACTAAAACTGATCTTTCTAAAGTTACCAATGATCTCTTAATTGTCAAATATAATGGCTTCTTTTGAATCTTCATCCTCTTGATCTCATTGTAGCATGACCCCTTTCTCTTCTGGAAATACTGTCCTCTGTGGTTTTCATATCTGTTCTCTCTACCTATCTGACCACTTCTTAATCTCTTTTGCTGAGCCTTTATCCATGTTATCCCCACTAACTATGTTAATTCTCCAAGCCTTTATCCTTTCCATTTAGCTCTCATTAGCTGTCATAAATTCAATTATCTCTAAGCAGATAATTCCAAGACCTATTTATCCAGACCCAGTCTCTACTGAGCTCCAGTCCTGCATCACCAACTACCTGTTGGACATTTGAAACTGGCCATCCCATAATACATACATATATATACATATATATATATATATATATATATATATATACATATATATGTATATATTTATCTCAAATCCAAGATTTCTAAAACAGGACTCGTAATCTTTCCCCACAAACCACCTGCCTCTAAATTTCCTTATTAATGTTGAAGGTACCATGATCTTTCAGTCATCCAGGTTTAAAACCCTGATCTCAGCCTTAACTCATCTCTCACTTAACTAATATATCTAATCAGTTGCCAAATCTTGTTATTTCTTTTTCTATCCCATCTCTCCATTCTCATAGCCACTAGTCTACCTCAGGCCTTCATCAATTATTGCCTGGACTATAGCAATAGCTTTCTAATTGGCATTCTTTCCTTAAATTGCTCCTTATTCCAATCCATCCTCCATTCAGTGGCCAAAGTGATTCTCCTTAAGCATAGATCTGCTCATGACACTCCTTTCCCAATGAATTCAAGGGCTCATTATTATCTCCAGGATTAAATATAGAATACGTCAATCAACAGGAATTTATAAAGAACCCAATATGTTCCAGGCACTGTGCTAAGCACAAGGTATACAAAGAAATCCCTTCTCTCAAAGAGCTCACATTCTCAAGGGGGAGGCAATAAGCAAATATCTAGGTTCAAACAAGTTTATGCAAGACAAAGGAAAGGCATTCAAATTAAGGGGGATTGGTAAATACTTCTACAGAAGATGGGATTTTTGCCTGAGACTTGAAGGAAGCCAGGAAGTGGAAAAGAGGAAGAAGAGCATTCCAGGCATGGAGCTCAACTAATAAAAATGCAAGGAATCTAGAGAATTGTCTTATTTGAGCAAGTACAAGGAGGCTATTAGTATTAGAACACTGAGTGTGAGATGAGGAGTAAAGTGGAAGGGAAAGAAAAAGAACAAAAGAGGGAAAGAAAGAGATTATGAAATAAAGAATATTCTAAAAATCAGTAAAAATAAATTTGAAGAACCTTGGGACAAGGTAGACAAATGGGAGAAGGGAACCTATGAGAATAGAATAGCATCAACGTAGTATAAGCAAAACTAGGTATAAAGTACTGCCTTACAAGAGGAAGAGACTAAAAAAAGAATTAAAACGAAAGAGAAGAAAGTACCAACCTAGCAATCACAACTTAAAATTTGTATGAATTAAATATTGCAATAAAATGAGTGACCTATTGGATAAGAAAACTAAAACCAATAATTTTTCATGCAAGATATCTAAAAATATAGATACATATTTGCATACATATGTATAAATCATATGTACATTTTATTTATATATACATATATGTATTTACATGTAAATATATGTATGTGACAGAGAAAATATGTATGTATGTGACTAGAAGCTTATCCAATAGATGTAAAAATAAATCAAGAAAGATTCCTTTCCCTGTTATTATTTGCTATAATTCTAGAGTGATAGTGATACAAATAAGGTAAGAGAAAGAAGATGAAAACATACAAATATGGAAAGAAGAAATGAAACTATCTCCATGTTGGTAGAAATAGGATTTACATATCAAAGAATCAGCAATGAAGCTAATTGAAACAATATCTTTATGTAAATAGCAGATTAAATAAAACCACACCAAAAAATGGCATTTCTATAGAGTCACAAGAAAACTCAGGATGAAATATGGAAGTCCTATTCAAAGTGACTACAAAATACATGAAGTCAATCTTCCAAAGTATGCTGAAGACTGAATAGATACAATTAAGAGAAATAGAGAGCAATTTAAATAGATGGAATGCTAATCAATGCTTATGGCTAATACCATACTAATTGTAGTAACTCTAATATAAAATTAATTAGTTAATATCAATCCTGTAAAAATGTATGTTTAGTGCTATATCAATCAAATTACAAGAGGATATTTTACAGAGGCAAAAATAATTTTAACATTTATTTGAAGGAACAAAAGTCCCAGAATCTTAGAACAAAACAAAAAAAATGTAGAAATAAAAGGAGAGTGCTATTTCCAGATCTCTCTATAAAGCAGCAATTATCAAAACTATTTGTACTGTTTAAAAATAGAAAAGTAGATCAGTAAAAGTGACTAAATAATGCTACATCAGAACCAATTGAATTTTACCTAGTATTCATTAAACTTGAGAATAGAAAGCAATTAGAAAAAAACTCCCTATTTGATTAAAAACCTTCTAAGGAAACTGGAAAGAAGGTTGGCAAAAATTAGATTTAGAACAACTACTTACACCATATGCCAGAATGAAGTCAAAATATATAGCCAATTTGAATTGTAAAGACCTAATCATTTAAACATTTTAGAAAAGAAACATATCTTTTATAGCTCTGCTTACAGAGGATTCTTGAGTAATGAGGGATAAAATTGATCACAAAAGTTAAAATAGAGAGTTTTGATTACATAAAATTGAAAAGCTTTGCACTAATGAAATTAGGATGAAAGGGAAGCAGTTGATAGGGAAAAATCCTTGAATTAATTAATTGCCAAGAATTTTATATACAAGAATTGCAAACTATTAGCAACCAAGAATGCTCCAAGTCAGTAACAATAAAAGAAAGGCAAATTAAAAATAACTTCTCAACCAGCAAATTTTCATAGGAATACTTAATAGAGTTATATAATATTGGTAGAATTGTAATTTGGTCCATTGTGAGAAGTGATCGGAAATTATATTAAGAAAATAACAAAATTTACCAGAACATTTGACTCCGAGATTCCACTGCTAGTCATAAATCTCCAGGAAGTCAAAAATAGAAAGATCCCATATTAGTCAAATGGGATAATATTTGTAAAATACTTAGAACAATGCTCAACACAGAGCAGGAGCACACTTTCCCCCAATTTTGCCAATACATTTATGAATATTTTTCTGTAGCAACAGCAAGGACCTGGTAGATGCTCATCTTTGGGGGAATGGACAAACAAATTATGTAACATAAATGTAATGGAATATGATTGCATCATAAGAAACAATGAATATGAAGAATATTGGAAAGTATAGGAAGGTTTATGTGAACTGATGCAAAATGAAGTAAGCAGAACAAGGAAAATAATATACATAATGAAAACAACATTGTAAACGAAAACAACAATCACCACAAAATCTAAACTAATCATTACACAATTACAGAAATCAAAGTTGGTACTCAAGACAAGATATATGTATATTCTCCCTTTGACAGATAGAAAATTACTGAATTGAAAAATAGCAGGTATTACTGATCTTGATTGATGTTTAGTTTTTCTGAATTATGTTGTCATAAGAAATGACTTTTTGGGAGGAAGACGAGTGAAATGATTTTGGAAAATGAAAGTGATATAAAAATAAAAGATGAAAATTTGAAAAATGAAAAAAAAACAAAAACCTGAACTCTCTGTAATTCTAATGACCAACTTGGCTGTAGAGACATGTCAAGAAAATGGACTTTGTTACCTTCATTTTAAAGGAGAAAGAAATATGGGTATGTAATGCTCTTTATCAATTGTCATTTATGGTCAGTGTGTTGATTAGTTTTTCTAAACTGATTTTTCCCCCTCTTTTTAAAATGTTTGTTAAAGTGATGACCATCTAGATCAGAAAGATAATATATTTGGAAATAAATGTAAGATAAAAGAAAAAAATCAGCAAAAATAGAGATAGGAACTTGTGACTTCATTGGTATTGAAACGTCCCAGTGAAGAACTTCAACTTAATACCTCTATTAAACTTACAGGCATAAGCAATAGAAAACTGCTTATAGCATAAAAAGACAAATTTGTACAGGATCACACAGTCAGGATATTTTGGAAGTGAGATTTAAATCCAAGTCTTCTAATTCTCTAGACATTTTACTTCTGCTCATCAATAAAAACAAGGTTAAAGTATATATTTAATTGAATTAACTATATGGTTATTGGAGAAAAAAGTTGGGTTTTTTGGGAGGAAGATTGAACATTACAAAGCACATCTTCTAGGACAAGCAACATATTTAACTTAATAACTAGCAACTACATAGCACTTTTAAAAATATCTTATGTGTCCCTCTCAACAATCCTGGAAGGTGGACGTTATTATTATCCCCATTTTACAAATGAAGAAAGTGAGGAAGAGTTTAAATGACTTGTCCAGTGTCACACAGCAAATATTTGAACTCCTGAATTCAAGTCCAATCCTATTCACACTGCTATTTATCATTTTGGATATTTATCACCTTCATCCTCCTGGTTCCTCAGGCACACAACCTAGAAGCCATCTTAGATTCCTCACTATCTCATCCTTCTCATATTCAACTTGTTATTAAGGCCATTGATATCTCCTTTGTAATATCTCTCAAATACTGCTCCCCTCCCCATTTTTCCTCTAACACTGTCATCCCAGAACAATCCTTTATCACTTCATACCTGGATTATTTTGATAGCTACTGGTCAATCTACCTGCCTTAATTTCCTTCCCACTTCAATTCACCCTCCATTCAGTCATCTGATTTGATTCCCTGTCACTTCCAAGATCAAATACAAAATACTTTGCTTAGCATTCGTCATGGGATCTTCATCCACATATCTACTAACTGCAGTTAGTAGATAAGTGGATGAAGATCCCATGACGAAGACTGATACAAAGTGGTGGTTGGAAAGGTAAAATGAAAACCAGAAAAGTATCACAAAAACCTAAAGAGGAATGAATATTAGGCTTTGGAAAAGATCATCACATGCTATTGAGAGGTCAATAGGAATAAAGACTGAGAAAAAGCCATTATATTTGTCAATGAAGAAACTACTGGTAACTTTAGAGAGCAATACGAGTTGGATGAAGGAGTTGGAAGCCAAATTGCAGAGTGAGAGAAAAGGAAATAGAGGCACCATTTATACAGTTCTGATGATGTCATATATCAAGCATGCTAATATACATATAGGTTTAAATTAAAATTTATTGCAGCTTTTTCCTTTCTTATATCACCATTGCTTCCGAATGACTTCTCTCTTCCCCAGTATAATCTTCCCTTATAATGAAGAAGTATGGCTAAGCAAAACAAACCAATATGTTTAACTATGTAAAAATAAATGTCTCACCTTAGCATGTATCATTTTCTACTTCTGCTAAGAAGGAAGCATGATTATGCTTATATTTTATAAAAATCTCTGGCATCTAATTAAAGGATGAATTCATCAGCTTTCAGAAGTCATTATTGGTCACTTCACTGTTGAGAGTTCTGTCTTTCATTGTTGCTTTTCTTGTAATTTTGGTCAATGTAAGCATTGTTCCCTTGGTTCTACTTTGCCTCAGTTTCTATTAGTCAGTCTTTTGGATTTGCTCTTATTTGTTATTTCTCATGACACAATAATATTCCATTAATATGTCACAATTTGTTTAACTGTTTCACTTTACTTCTAGTTCTTTGCTATTGCAAAAAGAGCAGCTGGAAGTATTTTGTAGATATAGGACGTTTGTTTCTCCTTAACTTCTTGGGGGTTTATACCCAATTAGTGATGTAATCAATAGTAAAGTTGGTTCTTTTACTTCTCTTCATGTAGGAATGTGGGGGAGGAACTGAATCTTTCTAGATCACATCTTTCTCCTTCCATTATAGGTCCTATGGAACATAATCTTTCTTTTTTCTTCCACACCTTCATCCTAATTCCTTTTCTTCTTATTAGACAATGATGATTTGTGTTAGGTGCAGAAATGTGGAGACCAATTATCTAGCTACAGCTATAGCTTACTTTCTAGCCTTGCAGCAAAATGGTCTCTTAGTCCATATGCATACCTTTCTCTGATATTTTGGGGAGCCTTTAAATAAATGCTTAATAAAAAGTATCACCATCAAGTTCATCATGCATAGTTATGGAACCTCCAAATATCCACCAGGTCAAGGGACTAATCCTCGCACTTATTTCTTAGTTCTATGTATCCCAGATAGTCACTGGTTCTCTCTTTCATGGAATAAATAACATATGGTGTCCCAAAAGTCTTACTATAGTTTTAAGCTTTACAATTTTAGAAATATAAACGCCCCAAACTTACAAATACCAACACTTGAAAGGTTACTCATTTAAAATATTAATAAAATATCAAAATATCACTTATGAAAATTGAACAAAACCACTATATTGTTCTATACATAGTTCTAGTGGATTTTCAAATTTTATAAAAACTTTGCTTATTAACTGAAATCATTGCATTTCTAATTTTTAAATCACACAAAGAATGAAATATTGATTAGTACAAGATAGTTTGACATGCCACCCCCCAAAAAAGTTCAGTGAAGACAGATTAGGTGACCAAGGTGGCTAAGCAAATAGCTTACCCATCTGAGAAAATGTCATCTAGAAACAGTTGTACATGGCCAAATATCCATCTTGTTAAAATTTAAAATGAATTATTCAAAATTCACAAAACTAAATAAGAGTAAAAGAAAATTTAAAAATTAAACATTTAAATTATTTGTTTGTAACATTTATATTTCCAAAATTATTAAAATTGAAAATTGTACTAAGACTTATGGGAAATCCTGTATAAGTAATGCAACACAAACAATCATATTTGAGCATGAATTTTGTTTGAAGCAAAGTCAGGATAAAGAAACAGGATAAAGGAATAACAGGAAAGATCCCATAAAAGCACTTGTTCAAAACAGGGATGGGGAAGAGGAGTTGGAGAGAAAAAAAAAAAAAAAAAAAAAAAACCTTCCCCATTGGCCTGTGAGCTCCTTGAGAGCTGTTTCTCCTCATTCACTCCACGCCCAGTTTTTATCTCCAGCATTCAGTACAGTGCCTAGCACGTAGGAGGCAAATGCTAGTTGACTGACTTTCCACAAATTGCCTCAGTTCTTTAAGGGGTGATCACACCCAACAGGTTCAGTCTAAATTCTTTATTCCACACAGAGGAGGCTTGCCCACAGGCCAGCCTGCTATTCTTAGTCCTCAGTGCCTGAGCACAACACATTGCAAGATGCCTGCCAGGTCCAAACCACAACTCCCCAGCTAGTCTTCTTTCAACCCTCATCCCCCTCTTCCCACCCCCAACCCCTTCTTTCCCTCAGGCAGACTGCTTGCTTCTCAAAGTCCAAACTGGTTCAAAAGCTTCTGGATCCACAGGAAATCAGACCTCTCTCTGTCCCAGAGCACAGGAGTCTTTCTCAGGGCAGGAAGCAAATGTTCTCTACAGGACTGCACAGCCCAGAATTCCCAATAGGAACTCAGACACAGAGCAGACAGTCCAAAGCCAAAAAAAAGATTGTAATAATGTCACTAGGTGCTAATAAATATTTTATGGAACTAAGAAAGCAGGAATTTAGGTCAATAATCACTATTTCTCAATCACTTAAAAAGAAAGTCCCATCTCTGATCTTTTCTATTCTAGAATAATTTTTTCCTGAGACATTATCTGTGCCTCTCTTTTAGAAGGAATAACTGAGGTGATTGACCCTTGATCCTATGTATTTTAGCTTTTGTTAATTTAAAGAAGTATCAGCATCATCAGAATGATAATTTTTCAAGTAGTTATCAATCTTTACTATAGTCATTTAACAAATTATATCGAGTGTTCATTGGATGTATGTCACAAACTACATTTTAAGATTCTATTCTCTACTTGTTTTTGTCCACAAAAATGAAGAATGCTATTAACCTCTTTTTCCTGTCAATATATGAGACTAACAGCTGAAAGCAATTTTTTTCTTTTGCTAAAAATCCTATTCAGTTGGTTAAAATGACAAGGTTATTCTTTTCATTGCTATTCTTGATTTAATTAACATTTAGGTCCAATCTGAATAATTACTATTTATGTCATTAGTGATATTGTAGTTACTTGTGTCATGTGTAAGAACACTGAGCTTTGTTTTTAGCCTTCTGAGATGTCTACCATCCCTAAAAATAGAATTAGATTGAAATCACTCAGGGCCTGGTGTCCTGGCATTTAAAAGATTCACTGCATAATGTTATGAATAGGATATTCCCAAACTATTATTACTTTACATATGACTTGCCAAAAAAAAAATCAATAGTAACAAACGACAGAGAAATAAAACTGAAGTGTTAACATTTTATTGAAAAGAATAAAGGTCTTAAATGAGATTAGGAAGTATATAATGAACAAAAGAAAAACCAATTTCTCAACAATGAAATGATTCAAGGCAATTCCAATAGACATGGGTTGGAAAACAAAATCACATCCAGAGAGAAAAATATGGATCAAAGCATAGTATTTTCACCTTTTTGTTGGTTTTTTCTTTTTCATGTTTTTTTTTTCTTTTTGGTTTGATTTTTCTTATACAACATGACAAATATGAAAATATGTTTAAAAGAATTGCACATTTTAAAACTATTCAGATTGCTTTTGGGGGTGAAGGGAAGTAAGAAAAGGAGAAAAAAATTAGAACACAAAATTTAAAAAATAATGAAGATTGAAAACTATCTTTACATGTGTTTGGAAAAATAAATTGTTATTGAAAAAATAAATTAAAAAGAACAAAAAGAAAAACTAGTCAAAGTTCAGAAGTATTTGCTTCAGATCTATTCCTGATTTTTTATCCTCTGGCACACTCCTGCATCCCATTCCCTCTTTACACATTACATGCCATTTGCCATTAAGACCAATTGCCCCAATTTATTATAAAATGTTGGAAATTCTCATGTTAGAAAAGACCTCTATAGTCAGTTGGTCCATCTATAATATTGTATCATATCTCAGGATGACTGCTTTTAAATTTCACAAGTAAGATACCAATTATTATTTGTGTTGAAAAGTATTTGTCACTTTCCAGTGTTTTCCTCCTATTACATTTTCTTTCCTTATTTTTTTTTTTGCAATCACAAAGAACACTTCAGGGTTGGGTTTATGATTAATGTATCTTTCTAATCAGGAAAATTATGGCTTGCCTTCTAAAATAATGCGCTAAAAGATGTAAAGAAATGTTACTTCAAATCTATTTATGACACCTTATGCTGGAAGAATGGGGGGTGGAGAGGATCAAAGGTACTTGTACAAGGATTGGCTTTGGCAAAGAGAAGAGCCCACTTCTTGCTATAAGAATGGAGTAAGATAGTGGGCAAAGATAAACATTATGAGATGAGGAGGCCTCATTTCTCAAATGTATAAAGAATTGGGTCAAATTTATTAAAAAATACAAGTTATTCCCCCATTGATAAATGGTCCAAGGATATGAACAGGCAGTTTTCAGATAAAGAAATCAAAGCTAATTATAGTTATATTTTTAAATGTTCTAAATTCCTGTTAATCAGAGAAATGCTAATCAAAATAATTAAGGTACGACCTCAAACCTACTAGAGTGCTTAACATGACCAACAAAAAAAGTTTGGATGCTGGCAGCATGTGGAAAAACCAGAACTCTAATGCACTGTTGGTATAGTTGTGGACTGATCTAACCATTCTGGAGAACAATTTGGAACTATTCTCAAAGGTCTATAAAAATAGCCTTTGATCCAGCAATACTAACTCTGTCTCCCAAATATATCCCAAAATGGGGAAAGGACATATTTGTGCAAATATATTTATAGCAGCTTTTTGTAGTGGCTAAGAATTAGAAAACAAAGGAGTGCCCATCAACTGGGGAATGGCTAAACAAACTGTGGGATATGATTAGAATGGAATATTATTTGTGCCGGAAGAAATGACATGCATGATGATTTCAGAAAACCTGGAAAGATTTATCTGAACTGATGCATAGTGAAATGTACAGAACCACGAGAGGTGATATAATTCAAAGAACTGTGAATGATTTAATATTCTCAGCAATACAATGATGTAAGACAATAAAATGAAGCATATTATCTACCCCCAGAGAAAGAACTTATGCTGATTGAATATAGACCAAAGCATGCTATTTTTCACTTTTCTATTTCATTTTTATCTTTCATTTGAGTCTTCTTGTATAAAATGACTAACATGATAATGTTTCACATGATTGCATGTGTATAATCTATAGCTGATTGCTTAGTCTTTCAAGGAGTGGAGAGGAAAGGAAGGCATGGAGGAAATAGAATTTGGAGCTCAAAACCTTAAACCTTATATAAAAAGAACATCGAAAAAAAAAAGGTGATCAATAGTGACAAATGCTGCAAGAGAAGTCAAGAAGGATGGGCCTTTAGAGAAAAGGCCTTTAGAATCAGCGATTAAAAGATGACCAGTAACTTTGGAGAGGACACTTTCAAATGAATGCTAGAATCAATAACTATATTATCAAAAAATTAGGACAGAGTGAAAGGAAAAAAAATCAAAGGCACTTAGTGTAGGCAACTTTTTCTTTCTTTCTTTCTTTCTTTCTTTCTTTCTTTTTTCTTTCTTTCTTTTTTTTTTTTTTTGCTGAGGCAATTGAGGTTTGCCTCAGGTTCACATAGTTAGAAGTGTTCTATGTCTGAGACTACATTGGAACTCAGGTCCTCCTAACTTCAGGGCTGGTGCTCTATCCACTACACAACTAGCTGTCCCATCTAGGTGACTTTTTCAAGGAGTTCTCCCAAAGCAGAGGAAAAATAGAGGACAACTGATCATAATGGTAGGATCAAGCAAATGTTTTTAAGGATGGTGGAAATATGGACATGTTTGTAAGTAACAACGAAGGTTTTTAAAATTGGGGGTGAGGAGGAAAGATTATTGTAATCGTTCAAGTCAATTCAGTGAGCATTTATTAAGCACCTACTATGTGCCAGGAACTCTACTAAATCTTAGGGATTAAAAAGAAAGGCAAATACAATCCCTGTCCTTAAGGAGTACACAATGAGAAAGACAACACTTAAACTATATGCAAACAAAATATTTACAGGATAAACTTGGAGATAATCTAAACAGGCAAATTCTCACATTAAATAGAACCAGGAAAAGTTTCTTGAAGAAGCCAAGATTCAAATGGAACTTCAGAGAAACCAGATGGCAAGTGAAAAAGAGAGAGCATTCCAAGTATGTCAGACAACTAGCAAAAATGCATGGAGTCAGGAAGTGGAGTCTCTTGTGAGAAGAACTGCAATGAGGCCAGTGGGTTGTAGAGTATGTAAAAGGGGTAAAGTATATAGGATTGGTAAAGTGGAAAGGGGTAGATTGCTAAAGGTTTCAAAAGCCAGAGCACTGTATATTGGACCTTGGAGGCAATAGGGAGCCAATGGAGTTTATTAACTAGGGAAGTGACATAGTCACGTTTATATTTTATATAAATCACTTGGGTAGCTGAGTGGAGGATGGACTGGAGTGAGGAGACATTGAAACAGAGGGCAAGAGATGATAAGAGTGTGAAGTAGAGAAGAAGCAGTGAAAGTAGACATTTAAGATGACAGGAGAAATACTGGGAAGATATGAGCTACAAAACTTGAGAACTGATTTTAAGAGACTAGTCTAGGATGGTCAGATTTCTATTATGGGTTATCACTTACTACCCAATGCAGAATCAACAAGTGCCAGTTATTCATCACAATTCCAGGGGTCTAAGTTGAGAAAATAGTCAGAAACTAGAAAGCAAGAGAAGGTTCATTCCAGGTGTCAACATGACCTCTAAGATCCAAAAGAGAGGGGATAAAACTGTGCTAGGTATATTTAGAGACTGTGGGTTCTCTATGAAAATTAGGAAGCCAAAATACAAAGAGCACCAGGAAGATGTCTATTATTATGACTCAACCTGATTAAACTTCATTTTCTTTTGTGGGACAGGCCTATTTAACCTTTACATGCCAATGTGACTGTGGATAGTATTCATTTGAGGATTCTGTCAGGTCATAGTTGCATTTGTGAATGACAGGGAGGATCATGGCCATCCCAAAAGAAACAGAGAAGTTGGGGGGAGAGATATGTTTCAGGTACATAATGACTTTACCTTTTGCATTTTGAGTTTGAGGTGCTGCGAGATATCCAGATACAAATGTCTGGCAAAGAGTTGGGAATGCAGAATTGAAGCTCTGGGGAGAAACTGGGGTGGGAGATAGAGGTTTGAGACTCATCTGTATTGGGATAGTGAGAGTGGATGAGATACAAGTAGGTTAGTGTAAGGAGATAAGAAAGGAGGCCCAAAGGGCTAATCTTTAAGGGATATTCAAATTTAGGAACTTAGAAGAGAAGGATAAACCAGTAAATAAAGTTGAAATGAATAAAATGACTTTCCTTATTCTAGAAACAACTTGGCAAAGCTCATAGAATTACCTTGGAAATATCCTAATTGTCATGTTCTGCTCAGCATTAACTTCACATTTAACACTGTAACAAATAGAGTATAAGTCCAGGAATTTATACATGTTCTACTAATGTTCATTGCCATGTCTCTCTGTGAATATCTTTTTTCTCTAGAATTTTTCTTTCTAATACTTCTCTCCCAGGGATAATTCACACAACAAATTTCTGTTATCATTATTCTCATTCAGTCATTCAACAAGCATTTTTTGAGTTTCTTCCTGCTCCTGTGAATCATATGCGGGTGTTTTGCCTCCATTTGTTGCATCAAGATATTAAAGTTACTTTCAAAGAGCAGCCTGTTCTAAATGACTGTACCCTGTGCCTACAATGGAATCCTGTAAATGCCTCTCATTAATTGGCAGTATCAAATTTCTTTAATGTTATTTTTGTGATACATATAAATTAAACAGTTAGACTTGGAATAGTAAAATTGCCAGTTGGGAAATGGATCGTACTTTTACCAAAAGAGATAACTACAAATTTAGGCTGTATCTGCTTTTCAGGAGATGCTTTTTTATTTGCTTTTTAAAAATTCTAATATGAATATTTCTCTAAATTCTTCCCATTTTTCCAAGTTAAAAGTTTACTTTACATTTTTTTGTAAAAGAAAACTATTGTCAAATGATGGGAGAGCTTTGTAAACCTTAAAATACTATATCAGTGTTAAGTACTATTATATCATTTTTCCAAATAATTTTAAGTACATAATAGTTTCAAGAAATGAATAAATCATATTATCACATTTGATTACATTTAAAGATATGTTTTTGTCTAGCAAATTGTAAGTCTTATAATCTACTTCTGGAAAACCTTAACTTTTTAGAAAACCAAGTCCGAATCTGTAATCTGTAATTTTCTCTTTTGAAAAACTTTCAGTAATAGATCCTTTACGAATTTAAATAACCAAAATGCTTTGAGCATTTTATTTTAGAAAACACTATTCTATAGCTTAAGCAGATACCTGCCTTGCATACACAAAAAGAAGACCCAGACATCATTTTGCCCCAGACAACAAAACGCTCTGAACTCTTCAGATCCAGCATATTAGTGAATTGAAACACAGCAGAGATTAACAAAACAAACAAAATACCCCCCAAAAAATCAGAAAATAAATTATTTCAATAGGATATTATTCCAAATACTTACCAGCCAAATGAAGACTTCCTTTGTCACAGATCTGATTATTTAACATTCCTAGGGATTATCTCAACTCAAATCAACTGCTTTTGTAGCTAAGAAAAGAGCTGACAAGCAAGCTCAAAGTCATTTGGATGGGACCCACTCAGACTCAAAGGTTTATTATATTCACATGATTCTCTCTTCCTCAAAAAAAGGAAAGCATTTCTAAGATTAATTTTTGTTACCCCATCCTCTAGTGAAAAATGGGAGGCAAGTGGGTGGACAAGTGGTATCATGTTTGTATCAAAGTTACTGAATTACAAGAGAAATTATGTCCTTCTAGGCAGAAGATAATTTTTTTAAAAGTTAAGATCCAAAATAAAGATCTATAGTTTTATTTTTTAAAAAGACATTCTTTATTGCTATATTGGCTGATTTGGGTTTATCAGTAAAAAATTTATGTTCTGTCCTTTCTCAGAAAATTCAAGGTTATTATGCCGGAAAACTTTTTGTACACTAATGTATTTTAAAATATTAACATGAAGTATTAGTAAAAGTTCTTCTTGGGTTTTTTCTCTAATCTTTATCTTAATTTCTAAAATGATCTCTTTCTCTTTCTTTCCTCAATTCCTCTATGCTATTTATTTTATTCTCCTTTACACTACAGATCAATTTTCACCCCAGTATCCTATGCCTAAACAGAAAAGACATCCCTGTGGGGCCACAGTTTGCTCTAATGAATTCTATGTTAATGTGTGTGTATTAGAGAGACATAGAGAGAGACAGAGAGAATAGGCTTGTCTTTTCAGGAGAACCTGTGGAAATAAAAGAATCATCTCAGCTATACTCCAGTGGCTCCACCTTCCCATAGATCCTACCCAAGCCTTAAGATATACTCCTTTTGAGAAATGTGGATCTTGGCAGCACATGACGACCAGCATCTCCCAGTACTGGCATCATACCCAGGAACTGGTCCCTCCTCCCTGACATATCCCTCAAAAAAGATTAGCTTATGAGCTATTATTAAAGACAGAAAATAGAACAAATATCTAGAAAATGCTCAAAGCATATTGATTTTTCAAAATTGTGAAATGTTAAAGAGAGGTTAAGGAAAAATAAAAGTTGGTTATCTAAAGAACATAATTAATGAAGACAGTGAAATTGTATAAATAGGCAAAATACAATCCCTCTTTCACAGTTTGGCATGATTTTCTTAGCTTATTTTGCTTATGTAGACATAGAAATCTATAATAAATTTTTTTTATCACAATAGTTAACTTCAATAAATAAATGATTGGTTTCTATCCAAGCTTATAGGAATAGTAATCTCAAGGAACTTCATAGGGATTAAAGCTCTGTTACTAAAATTAGAAAATGTATACCAAAAGAAAATATGTTGATTTCAAAACGAAAACTAGATTTGCATACTAAAAAAATGAGAATTATTTTTTAAAAAGTGAATCCACTAGTCAGTAGTCTTTAAATCTGAATTTTCCAAATCTTGAACATTCACTAAGATGAATAAGATTTTTGTGATCCATGATTTATTATAAAACCATATATTCTAAAGTAAGCAGTATATAACTTAAGTTTTGGAAATGTATATAACAATCACTAGCTTCAGGTTAACTCTCAAAGACGGACTAAGTTATAAAGAGATTAAGACCTCCATACCCACAAGATCACAGATATTTGAATCATTGAATTATAAAAACAATATAATTGAAGAACTATATTTTGGCAAAGCAAATATTTGGAAGGATATTAGACTAGGTAAATACTTTTTTTTCTTACAAGGTTTGGCAACAAATGTGATAGGATACATCTGTTTTCTTTACTTTTCAAAGCAATTTCCTAAAATACGATCTCAGGTTTTGATAGACATGAAGGAGAGCTGTATTTTCCAAAACCATACTTGAAAGCATGAAGCTTTGATACAGTGCCCAAGACAGTCTTTTCAACTATTCATATTGTCATATTCTTGTATTTCTACAGATTGGTTACTTTTTTTCTCAAGATCTTTCATTCATTTCTTTTAATGTCACTTTTCTCAGTCTTTTGGTATTCAGACAGCTCAGGAGCACTCTATATGTAAAATGCTTTGCCATAACCTTATGTCAGCTTTGCAAATTTATGACTTGATGGGTTCTTAAAATGTATAGGTGATACAATGAATCAAAGACATACTTGAGGTAAATACATTAGTATGATAATTTCTGCTCTATTGATAAATATCACAACTATTTACAATTCAGTAAGTATATAAACTATTTGCAGTTCTGTGTTGACAGACATCTTGGTGTTGATAGTTGATAGTATACAGAAAGGTCAAAGTGTGGATTGGGTATTGACCCTAAAAAGTAAATGATGTTAGTGATATGGTGACATCAGACTGAAAAATATAACAACATTGACACTCAGATTAATAAAATAAAGACTACAAAGCATTAAAAAAATGTATAGGTGGTTAAATCCGAGAAATCAAGACTCTTCAAGTTGAAAAGCGTGAATAGAATTCACAATAAACAAAACTACCTTTTTACATTTCTGTTTTTAAATAAGTGTTTCATTTTGACAAAATATAATAAGCCTGTGCCTTGAGAATTGTCCCAAAGATGAATTAATAATATATCCTTTGAGCATCTGTCTTTAGGTGAAATTCTACAATTAGAAAAACTCAGTGCCCCATAGGTGCTGAACTGCAATGGAATCCCTTTGCTCAGTGTTCTTCTGCCCAATCAGGTGGAATGTTTCACAAGCACATGGTTTATACAGCTCAAAATAACTTGGGACCTGCGAACTGACAAATGCTCTGGCTTCGGTGGTGACAGGTTGTCCAGCTTCTTGCAGCCATCTTCAGTGAAACTAAGGTTGTTAACTCCTCGCTCTCTATGGACGACTACATTCTGTGTCCAAGGACGTGAAGACTTCCAGTGTTTCTCCTGTCATTTCACCTTCAAGTTCTCCTGGATAATTGGTATCACTGGGGAACATCAGGACTGGAGATTCTCATCTGGATCAATTAAAAAAAAGAAAGGTAATATATGGACTTAGTTCACAAATAGGTTTTGATAATAGAGTGAATATTTTTCTAAATAGGTGTGTTGTACCACAGGCAATAACACAAAAAAGAAATTAAATGTTCTTCAGAATAAGTTTGGAGCGGGTTGATGTCATCCTCCCTGCCCGACCTCCTCTTGAAAGCTGGTACCTATGTGAGACCTAACGGAAAAAAATCATCAGAAGGAAATTGTTACAGATTATATATATATATGTATATACATATATATATTATATACATATACACACATCATATATGTGCGTGTGTATGCGTATACACATTTATATGTATATATGGTATTATTTACATATTAATTTTCTACCATATATTCAAGTAATTGTGTAAAAAGTTATTTCAGTAGAACATCCATGTCCTTAAAGAAAAATAAACATAAAATAATGACTACATAGTTAAGACTTTCATTTTAATTTTTTTATCATGTAAAAGGATATGTCTTGCTAAATTTAGTATTGGGAGATCTGCTCCCTGGATTAATGTACACAACAGCTGCAGAAACAGTCCTACTCAAAGGGCATTGCTCTTTCTTTCTCCCATTCTATCTCTTGCTGCCTTTTCATTTCCATCAGAGAGATACTTGACTGTCAGTAGCAAGTGTTTGGCCTATTACATTGAGCAGTATTAAGCAGTATTAATATTAAGCAATATTAAGCAGTAACTAGGGAAATACCTGATTTTTAAATCACTTTAAAATGTATAGTTAAGAAGGAAGAATAGAACAAATAAATAGGGAGTTCTGGCTGGCCTAAAAGATGACCATCACATTAATATTGTCAGGTACATTAATTACTTTAACGATAAAATTTTAGTTACATTGTAATTGAGGAAACTAAAATTTTTCAGCAAAGAAAAAATACCTAAATTAACTAGGCTTATACCTTTCAGTTCTTCTTAGTCTTCTTTCTAATAAGCTCTGAGCACATTTTGCTTTTTGTCTTAATACTTTAGTAAAGTTTGACATGCCATACGTGTTTAAATCCATCTAATTGCTTTATAATTTTGTTATGTAATACAAGAATTCCAAGAATTCTGATAAATTATAAAAGCTTTTCTTTGGGAAATTTAAAATTTCATGACTTACAATGTAGTTAAGAACCACATTTTAGACATGAGAGAGCTTTACAGTAATAGAGCATGACACATGCAGATAGTCACAGTCTGCATTCACTGCTTTTCCTCTGCTTGTAGCCCTTGGCAAGTACAAATTAGAACTCATCAAATTATTTTTAACACTCTGGTCTTCTCATTAGTATTAGTTATTATTATTAGACAAGTTTATTATTTATTATTTGATGATGATGATGATGATGCTAGTATTTATTATTTAGACCAGTCTCTGAATTATAGGAAGACCCTACACAATCTCATTTCATCTGCTCTGTGACTTAAAGGGGTATATTTAGTGAATTGCTCTAGACCAGAACCTACAGATGATGGGGAATGTTTGCTCAATTCCAAACACTGGTCAAATCAGAAAATGTCATTGGAAATGTTTGATAAATAAATAAAAATACAATACAACATAGCTTATATTAATTTGTGGTTTTCTAAGTCAATATAGCCTGCAGGGATCTGTTTCTGTGTTAAATTCTTTAACATAGAAGTAGTGATGTGCTTATCACTTCAACCTGGGATGACAAGTAGATTTTGTGAGACTGATTACAGAAAAACAATTTCTTTGGTTATTTAATAAAGTAAACATTCAAATCCATCCATATTGGTAAAGGAGACAAATGTGATGAAGACAACTCAATGTTAGAAATCACCAAATGATTTTAAGGCAACATTTCCTTGTTCCATTTGAGATTATTTTACATAAGCAGTTTTTATGACAAAAGGTAATCATAAAAGCAATTTTTCTGGTAGGAATATTCCAAAACTACAAATAATTATCATAACCTCCTTTATAACTAGAATTTATTTTTAAAAAACTCTTACATTGTTTGATTCCTCTCACATGGAGAAGTATTATATGTCATTTAATAAGTACTCATGGCTTTTATTATATTCTTTTATGGATCAATTGAAACCAAAATAATATTACTATGTTTTGTTGTGGTTGAAAAGTTTAATAATGTTCCCCCTTGAATTTTGTTTTTTAACTGTTTCCTTTTCTTGATGGGATGATTTTCTATCTTTCTAATTCAAGTTAAATTGTTGGTTAGTTGGAGAACAGAATTCTACCTGTATAGATAAGAATGGGATAAATCAGATCTACCTTGAAGAGACCTTAGTAGTTTATTCCATCTAGAAAATTATGGAGAGCAGCAAATAGACAGGCATAAAATCACCATTCTTATGTTACCAAGAGTCTGTTTCCAATTTTGTCTGGACTATATGCTTACTAGGTAATGTATAGTCTTGGTTTACCCTCAAAATGTCACTCTGTATAGTAACGGAAGCTACAAGAATGTGAAAATGGCCTTTATAATGGCTATTATATGAAGAGACTTAGGGGATGTTGTGCATCTTCATATGTGTTTTGTCTTTTCTTTAGAAAGGAGAAAATAAATAAAAGTAATAGAATATCAAACATCTGTTTTAAAGGAAATTATAAGTGAAATGATGTGATCAAATTAGAGCATATATTTTAACATTCAATTTTAGAATTTAGATTTATTTCTAGATTGCTCATTATCATTTGGCATGCATGTTAATGTTATTATAATCCATAGAATTCATGTGCATTCGATTAGAATCACTTTACCATAACAATAATAGCACATTTATACAGTGCTTTCAGTATCATAAAGTTTTCCTCCCAACAATCCTATTAAGTAATTATTAATATCCTCATTTTTTTCAAAAGAGGAAACTGAGGCTCAAAGATATAAAATAATGTTGTCCAATACATGTAATAAGTAAGCCTCAGAACCAAAATTTGAATCTAGGTCTCTCCTACCTCCAAGTCCAATAATTTGGTGGGAGTCAGGAAACTTGGAGTACATAAAGCTACACTTTAGATTAAAAAGCTGTCCACATTCAGAACACAGTCATGCAACCTTGATTGTGCACTTCATTTCCTACATTCTCTAAAATACATAAATGAAGAGTAGGACTTGACTTCCTGAGATTTTTTTTATGACACATATCCAGTTCCAAGACTACACAATCCAGCATCGTTATCACTTTCATGTTACACAAAATTAAGGGTATTTTAAAAATCCATTTTAATCATTTAAAATACTAAAGAAAGAAAACATATGGTATTGTTCTTCATTTGAATAATAGGGCTAGAACCAATTTTATAATTAAATGAATTAATATTTTTTCTTTTAAAAAAATTCCTAAACTAAGTTTTTTACTTCTGATAGTTCTTTAATAGTAATAGAGACCTCAACTCTTTGTTTCTTTCTGTGTCCTCTACCAAATCCAATTTTGTTCTTGGACTAATTTAAAATTTTTTTGTCCACCTTCAATTACTTCAGATTTTTCTACAAAGCATAGCTAAAATCATTTCCATGCTTACTACTTCAATTATATCTCTTAAATTAGGGATTCTTAATCTGAGGTCTATGAACATGGTTTTTAAATTTGTTTTCATTGTATTTTGTTAACTATTTTTCTATGTAATTGGTTTCCTTTCTAGTCTAATATTTTAGTTTATGTATTTAAAAATATTTGTCTGAGGAGTTCATTAGCTATACCAAACTACTAAAGGATGCATGACTCAAAAGACAAAAAAGGGGTACCTATCTTAATAGGACTCCTGTTTCCTTCCAAATTAAATTTTAGCAGTGACCTTCAGTATTTTCTGCTACCTAGCACCTCTTCTCTTCACTTATATGTCCAAACCACATCTTCCAACTAGCCAGACTTCCCTTTCCTACCACCCCTACTCTTTCACATGAAGTTTTCCAGATTCCATCAACCCATTAAAAATTCCTTTTTTATTTCGGTCTGCATTCTCTCAATGTTTATACCTTTCCCCCTTTAGGAATGTGATTACCACTTTTCTGCTAGCTCTTTTGTGTTTCAATGCAATTCCCTTGTCTAAATGCTTTAACATGTCTAAATAATTTTTATATTTATCATCTTTTTTTGTCTTATTTACCTTTTCAAATTGAAATATCCCTAAAGGAGGGGACTTTGTAAAGTCATTACTAGATAACTTGACTAGTACATTATTGTTATACACCCTGAATTTATTCAGTAATAGGAACTTGATGACTGAATGACGAAGACATCTCAAACAAAATAGGTTTGATTTTTCTCAAAGTATACTCTGCCTTGTAAATATTTAAATGCTGTCTTCAAACAAACCTAAAAAACAATTGCTTCCATTATGTTTCTATTAGCTAAGACTCACTGTTCAACTCAGCAGAAGTTTCTTCAAAGGACTTGCCAGGACAGTTATGTGGCATGTAAGACTGTAATCTGAATATAAATCAAAAACTTTATTTACTAGACTTCACTGACTTATATATGTATATATTACTTAATGTATATGATGTTACTTAAATGCATAAAAGATTGAGAATAAGTATGTGATTTCATTGGCATAGAGAATTCTTGAGTCAAGTTATTCCTTTTACCAAGGCAGGTTGTCACTTTTTCTGTGATTTCTAGACTGATAGAATGGTCTACAGCAGCAAGAGATTGGATGACTTACTCAGAATCACATAATCAGTATTTGTCCCAAGGTAGATCTTGAGTCTGGGTCTTGTATATTCAAAACCAGCTCTCTGTACCCCATTATGCTATATGGCCTCAAAGTAAGGGCATTAATGTCATTAGAGACCTTTTTCTTTATAGAGAGGGAAGTAACAACTTGATTTTCCCATTTTTGTTGCTACTAATACCACAAAACTATTCATGAAAAATCAGTCTTTCAACTTCAATTCAAGTTTTTAGTAGCCTTTCCCTCTACCCTTCTTTTTAAGCATTCACATTCCCAAGAGAAAAATAATTGTACATCATCCTTCTCTCTAGCAGTATGGTCTCTTCTGAAATTTGGGCCATGTCTAAAAATTAAAAAGTAACCACAAAATGGATCAAGAGCCTAGAAAAAAAAAAAAAAAGATTGCTATATTCATGTAACCTGTGAGGTTTGCCCCAAACAAAATACACACATTTTCAGTCAGTTTCCTTGTCTCACAATCCTTTCTAAAGAAAGATGACTAAAAGTAGATATTTAGAGGGAGTCAAAATAAAATGGTTAACTGCTATTTCAGTGAAACGTTGATTGCATTGCATCAATATGGATGCCTCCTCCACCAGAGGAATTGCAGTCCGTCCCTGAATTATCCTCCTAATCATTATGCCCGGTTTTCCATAAATCCTTCATTGAGTATCTACATCTGCTGGAGGCTATACTTTGGGATTTTTAAAATTTCATGGCTACCAATGTAACATCTCTACTCTAGCATTTCTTAATCATTTCTTAATTTCTCACTACATGCCATCCCATCTTTTTTAGTCATACATATCTTTCATTATGTATTATGTCACTTCTTGGACTCAATTCATATTTGGCAGTGTGATGTAACATACTCATGTCTATCATATGTTTTTATATTATCCTTTGTATAACCTGAATTTTTTACTCTTCTGAGATAGATGCTTGTTGAATGAATGAATCAATGAGACAAGTACGTTTCATGACCTGTAGCTATATACTATCACCAAGAAGGTATTATTGCTACAAATAAACAAAATTGCTTTGACAGCAGGGTGCTGCTTAGATTTTTCAGATATGCTCTTATTCATCTTCTATTCAATTCTGGGCCCATTTCATTGCCTATCTGTAATACCTGTCCAAGATAAATGTAGTTCTGACTCAGAGGATTTGCCAGCCAACTGCATGTTTGCACATTTGGACAATAGACATCCTTATTCTACTGGAGACTGAAGTGTGGATTGGTACTCTGACCTCTTTGGAGTAGCCATAGATCTCACTGATGAGAGCCCACTCTGTTTGTCATCCACAACACTCTAAGGAATCTTTCCATTTGAATTTTGAGCTGGACATCTTGCATAAGGTTGTTCACCAAGTTTATCTCTTTGGTTACCATTCTCAATGAGTCTTATATGACCAAATGAAAGAATGCATTTAAAGTCCTATGCAAATATACGACTATGAAGATGTTTGACATAAGAAATTGTAAAATCCTGCCTATTTCCTTCTCATATTTTCAAGCATTTCCTTATGAATATATATTACTATAGAAGCAGTGCTACCTTAGTAGAAGAGTTGGCCTGAAAGTTGAAGCTTCCAATCTTGCTATGGACAGGTCCTGGCTCTGTGATTCTAGGCTTGTCAATTAATCTTTCAGTGCTTGATACCTTAATGTTTGCTGTCTTGTATTGGTAGAGCTCATTTCTTTAGCCAGAAATTCCTATGCCAATAAAATCACCCATTTATTTCATATTTCCGAAGAGAATCATTAGTTACTCTTTTTTCAGTTACTTGTAAAAATATGTTTTCTGTTATCATTTTGATAATTTCTTTTGAAAATTTCTCCCCTTTTAGTAAATTAATCCTTGATTAGCTTTAAAATTATGCCATCTTCAGCTTAGATTTTCTCTATGTATTTGGTCAGGTCCAGTTATTTTTCTTCCCAATTTCATTTTACTGAATGTCATTTCTATTTCTTCATAACCCATAAGGTATTATAATTCAAACATTTTGGTTCCACTGTCACTGATAATGAGAATAGGTATAATAGACATGAGAACATATTTGTTCCATTTTATATCTATTTTCTATTTTTTTCAGTTTCATTTATAAAAATTCTTGGGGTTTGGCTAATTTGGGTCAAACAACACATTTCCTATAGATTCATTATCCTTTCAATGGCTTTTCACTGTTTTATGAAATACTTATGCTAATAATTTTCCATTGTCCTCCATAAAGTTTTGTAAATGAGTTTGTAATCTAAACTTGTTTCATCCTTATTATCCAATTTTTAAGATCAAGTATTTCTAAGTTAAGGCATACTCTTATGGCCACCTTACTATAGTGGTTGTTTTATATCAGTTCCACCTCTAAGATATGGCAATAGAAACCTTATCCATTTCTCATTTTTCAGAGCCAACAACTTATTTAAATATGTTTGGCTGGAGCTGTTGTAATTACATACAATATCTTAATTGAATGTTGATTTTATTCTTTGCTTTGATATTATATCTAACCTTTGCATTAACAGTCAACATTTTTCTACCCAAAGACTGCATTCAGCAGTCACATTCATATCAGTCTTTTTTGTTTGTTAACTTAAATTTTTGTCATATTGTTCAGCTTTCCACATATCAAGTGCCTCCTGACTCTCTACTTAGAGAAATTATTTTTGATATACAGATATAAAGAAGCTTCATACCTTCTGTGTTCCCTGCAAACTTTTCCCCTCTCCCATTTCTTATACCATGTTATTTTTTTTTTGCAATGTAACACATATGCTCTTCCTCTCACCCCCTACTCAAATTCACAATGAGGGCTTTGAATATTGATATAACAAAGTTTAGAAATTCTTATCAAATTTTTTGTAGAATTTTACTGCTTCTTCATCCTTCCACAAAAGACACTAGTGCTTAAGCTATAATCATCTCCATGATGGTCCTCTTGACAGAGTTTATCATGAATACTTTTAGGTGAAATAGCCAAGTGATCCATGAAATTATGTCTCTTTCTCATAAGTACATAATGAAAGCACTTTCCTAACCTATGAGCTATCTTTCCATTTAGTCAGAAGTTTTTCCTATCTTATACTTTTATTTATAATGAGAATGTCGATACAGATGTAATTCTTTCAGTTATATACAAATCACAAATTACTTGTTGCACAAATAATTCACATATAGATACCAAGAATTTAATTATCATTTGTAAGAGTCCGAAAACAGTATTATATTTAAAACCATTTTTTTTCATTTCTGTGGAAGGGCTGAAGATCATTTTTGTTTTTATCTGCTTCATTGGTCACTACAAGCTGTGAAAAGAGGAAGCAGGACAAAAATTACGATTCTCTTCAAGTATACAAAGGAATGTCATATCAAAGAGAGATTAGACTTATTCTACTTGGTTCCAAAGAGCAATTCTGGGGTCAGTGTGTTGAAGTTGCAGAGAACTGTATCTTGGCCTGATGGAAATAACAACTATTTAATGACTAGAGCTGTCCAAAAGTTGGGTGGGATTTTTTTTCCTTTGGAGAGACCAGGTTCCTCTCTCACTTGAAGTTATTACCTAAAGTCTGACTATTTGTTGGGTTTGGTATCTAAGATATTCTTGTTCATGTATGGGAGCCTTCCCTTCCAAATCTGAGATTCTATTATTCTGTTTAAGAATTCATCAACAAGCAAATAAGCCTCTAGTGATGAAGCTCTCTGGACTTAAATTATTCTCCTGACAGTGTGATCATATTCAGAACTTTCCAGTTTGGTAGAATTTGGCCAAATGTGTGGTCTATTAGTATATCCTTCAAAACTCAATATCATCTTCATGACCTAAGAAGGATATAGAGGATAGCTGGGAAACTTCCAATAAAATTGCCCCTAAAACCATACCAGACACAAAGTTGTATTTTGCCTCTTGAAAAAGCTAAAAGCAGAGCGTATATTGTTATTTTTTCAAAAGATCCCTTTTGGATAAAGCAAATGTGTTGCATGTTCTTTAGAGCCTCCTAAAAATGTAGACATTGGTAGAGCACTCTCACCACATCTTGATCATTGTTATCTAAACATCCACTGACACTAGAAGTGCCTTAAAACAAAAAGTTAAGGACCATCTGAGATCAAAACATAAAGTATATTCAGACATGTTTCAGGAAGAAAATGAGCAATCTCAATCACTAATGCATCCACCTTGTATCCACTTCTAACAAAACTATAGATTTCCTTTACCATTCACTCATCAATGCAGAGATCCACTATATATCCATTTTCTTTTAAAGAATATTTTGCGACAAGTTTTCTAGGTTGATTGACCCTCAGTTTTCATGCTGTTTCTTCTCACTAGACTCACTAAGGTGCTCATTTATTCATTTATTGACCATGCAAGGGGTAGAGTGACCCCATTTAAAGTATTCTATAGCAGGGATTGTTCCTGGCTTCTTGCTATGGTTATTTCCATTAAATTAATTAGCTTCAGTCTTAGGTCAACCACTCTAAGAGCATATTCAGATATAAACAGTGAACCAAGTGAAGCTAACAAAGCATATTTTATTTAAAAATGAGAAGAAATTTTAGAATTGGCATATTGTTTGCATATAAATGAGTATTTTTCTTGACCTAAAATTTTGTTTTCTTTATAGGGTTAAGGATTTCTGCAGCAATTATTTATACTATTAATTAACACAGTAAATCCTTTTTTTCATGGATCATAAAAAGTGAGATTAAATTCTAGGTGGCAACTAAGTAGTTCAGTGGATAGAGCCTAGGAAGATTTGAATTTAAATACAGCCTTAGACACTAATTCTGTGACCCTGGTCAAGTCATTCAACTTGTGTTTGCCTCAGTCCACTGGAGAAGGAAATGGCAAACTACTCAGTATCTTTGCCAAGAAAACCCCATGGACAGAACTGACATGCATTTGTTCACAAGGTCACAAAGAGTCAGGCAGGACTGAACAACAACAATGAGATTAAGTTTAACCCATGTCCAGATTAACACCAAATTCTCCATTTTCATAAATCCTGAATTAATGAAATTTGGGACTTTTACAATCCCAACCCTATATCAACAGAATTAAATCCCATTATGCACAAAAGATACAAAGTGGTCAGGTGATGCAGTGGATAGAACATTAGGCAAGACTCCTGAAGTTCCAGTCAGGCTTCAGATACTTCCTAGCTGTGTGACCCTGGGCAAGTTACCTAACCCTTTTTGCCTCAGTTTCCTCATCTGTAAAATGAGCTAGAGAAGAAAATGGCAAACTGCTACAGTATTTCTGCCAGGAAAACCCAAATAAGGCCATGAAGAGTCAGACAGAACTGAACAACAATAGCAAACACAAAGATAGGGACTTGGCCTCTGTTAAAACCATCAGCACAAAAATAACATTCAATCAAAAAAATATTCTTACCAATTTTACTATTGTATTCCTTTTCAGCCATACACAAAGTCTCATTGAACATTATTACTTAGAAATATCCATAAAGCTCAAAATTCCAAGTTTATTTCTTTTTAAATAACTACATTTATTTTCTGAATGGCTACAATCTGAAGTTTATCAGCTCCTGGCCTTCTCTGAAGTACCCTCAGGCCAAGAAAAGCCAAGCTGGTTTCCTCTTGGCAGAAATAAAATGGTTTTAAGTTTCTTAGGGCACCAAGGCCTCACGGAGTTGTTGGGAAGAAATCATTATATAAATCATGAAACAGACCATATGAACATAAGCAATTATTTTTCTTCTTCTTGCCCCTATCAAAGTTTTCCTTTTTAAAATTTCATTTCCTTAGGTCCCTGTTATCTGTGTGACCAAAATTCATCAGCCAATCCAGTGGATGGAGAAATGGCTCTGAATTCAGAAAGACCCAACTTTAAATTTGTCTTCTGACACTTAACTGTGTGATCTTGGGCAAGTCAATCAACTACTATCTGCCTCATTTTCTTCACCTGTAAAATGGGGTTAATGATAAGACTTGTCTCCTAGGGTTCTTGTGAGGATCAAATGAGATAAGAATTGTAAAGTTCTTAGTACAGCGCCTGCTACATAGCAAATGCTGTATAAAAATGTAGCTATTGCTTTATCATCATGTGACAATGGGTGTTAATGAGTTAACATATTACATATACCCTAAGTAATATATTTACATTTTAACTGGACTTTCTGAAGACAAGTACCTCAGCCCAAATAGTGATTCTAATAATGGGAATTTCAGGCACTGGCAGGTGGCTAGAAGAGACAGCAAGAGATAGGTGAGCCATCTGGCACCCATCAAATCATATCTAAAAGTAACTAATATGTGTAGACCAATATGTAGGTCAGCCTTCTATAACCTTCTAGGAATCTGGCAAATTGCCCCCCTCCCCCAAAAAGAACAGACTAGGATGGAGAGGGTTTTATAGTACAGCTGCCAAAAGGGTGAAAGGAGAAGGAACAGAAACAATCTAGTCATGGAATCTTGGGGTTTAAAAAGACCCTACAAATCATTTAGCTTAATCCCCTCATTTTGTAGCAGTTGTGACCCCAAAAAGCAGTAAGTCCAACAAGGTCACTGTGCCAGTTTGTACACAATCAGCATTAGGCTAATTGCTAATATAATGCTTCTCTACTGTATTACAATAAATGTAGATTCAATTTCTAAAATCAAGATTCATTCAAAGATACATTAAATATATAAAAGAAAATAAAGCCTTTAATAAACTCCTCTAAAATTACTGTGCTGTAAATTTGATTTCCACTATCAGAAAACGCTTAACAAAATAGGTTTAGAACTAAACACATTGCATTATTTTCCAAATTAGAAGTTCAGAATTTCTGCTCTGCATCTGTTGGCTACCTTTGCAGAGTATATATTAAGTCTAAGTTTGAAAGTATTTAAGTCACCAGAGCAAGATGAACATTTGTACAAAATAAGATAAGAAGTTTACTTCAGGGATGTATTAAAAGAATTAATGAAACATTATTTTAAAAAGGAGATGGGGGGAAGAGTCCTTGATAGAGAAAATAGAGCTAAAATTAAAATTACTCCCATAAATTTTCAAGCAAATAATTGCCACAATTAAGAAGGTAAGACAATTGAACTATGAGTTATGAAAAAGCTGCTACTAAAAATGATCTTGATGAAGGTCTAGCTTTTCTTCCATGCTACTGCAAACTGAAATTAACACAAAAAGGTAAAAGGAATGAGACTTATTGGCTGGATCCACTCTACTACTTTATGTGTGCAGAAATGATACTTCAAGAGCATAATAAAAAAAAAAAAAAAAACAAACAAGAGGTAGATGATAGATGACACCTCTTCATGGAGGAATAGTATTGCTGTTTTAGGGATCTTTTTTTTTCCTGAGGAGCTTTCCCTCAGTATGTTTGGGTTCCTTGTGTCTTGTGTGTCAGGCCATACTGCCAAAAGTCGTAAACGCAAAGAACACTAAAGGGTTTCATGCTAACTGTTAGAAAGGCAGTAATAACCATGTCCTTGTGAAGACCTTCAATGCATTTTCCTACTCAGATGTTCTTGTGTCAGGAATCATGAGATCAGAAGGCAACATAATCCAAAAGAAATTGTCCCAAATCATTCAGAATGAGTAAATTGAAATGATCCAAGTTCAGATTTGCCATATGTCATAATTGTAATCACAATCAATTTCTATTACAATGGAAGTAAATATGTGGGTTAGAATTACATTTCCTGTCACTATAATTGCATCATCAGACTGTGGGCTCCTTGAGGACTCCTTTCTTTGTCTCTTTCTACATGCCCAGGTTTAGCACAGTAACTGGCTAATAGGAAAATCTAAATAAAAGTTTACTGATTGATTGATCTGAAATACCATATCACAGGATTGTTATGGGGAGTGCCTGGCACATAAATTTAATAAATGATTGTTACTTGTTGACTAATTCATTTCTGTGCTCCCAATTCTAGTAAAGTATCATGTAATTTAAATGTATTTTATAATTTATAAGATCATAGAATTAGACCTTTGGAGTTTCTCTTTGCTATAAATTAGATACCATCACTATTTGATCAAGAAAATGTTTCATTTGGAATTTATGTTCTTAAGAGTCTATTGTATAATATTAAATATAGCCCTGCTAATCCCCCCTAAAATCATCCTGGGTTTTTTTTTCCTTTTTCTTTTTTTCACTTTGTTAGCAGCATGCAAGACGACAACATAGAAGCTTCCACTTCCATATCTCAGCTTCTAAGGGAAAGCTATTTAGCTGAAACCAGGCATCGAGGAAACATTGAGAGAAGTCGGGCAGAGTCTACCCCCAATCCTTTCCATTATGGTAGTCTTGCTGGAGCTGCTGGAGGAGGAGGAGGAGGAGGACAAGATGACCTTCCAGATCTTTCTGCCTTCCTGAGTCAAGAAGAATTAGATGAAAGTGTCAATCTGGCAAGGCTGGCCATCAATCAAGATTCTATGGAGGGCAAAGCTGATGATTCCCAATCTAGAAAACATCTTCCTTCTGATCAGATGAAAAATTCGACTAAATCAAGTTCTGATCTTAACTTCTACCAATATCACCCAGAGACTCAAGCCAACTCCAAAGAAAGTACTCAGGAGACAAAGAAGCCACAGTACAGCTCAGAAACCCAGTCCAAAAAGGTGTTCCTAAACAAGGCTGCTGATTTTATTGAAGAGCTATCTTCCCTGTTCAAAGCCCACAGCTCCAAAAGAATCAGACCCCGCACCTGTAAAAACCACAAAAGCAAGTTGGATTCTCAAAGTAAAGGCCCACAGGAAAACAGTGCCGGCTTTTCTGGTCTGTCCGAAAGACGGGAAAGATCTTCTATTCCCATCCCCATTCCTCAGGACACTCAAGATAATGAAGTGAATCATGCCCTTGAACAACAGGAGGCTGAGAGACTTCAGGAAATTGAACGAGTTGCCAATGAAACAACCAGTGCTGATGTCACCCCGGATTCATCGCCCTCATCTTTGTACTATGAAGAGCCTCTGGGACAACCGCCACGCTTTACTCAGAAGCTAAGGAGCAGAGAAGTTCCAGAAGGAACTAGAGTGCAGTTGGACTGTATAGTAGTAGGAATCCCACCACCTCAAGTAAGGTAAAAATATCCCACCATTTTCGAAATTCGTTTCTTACAATTCCAATATTTCTATTGTGACTGAGGTTGGAGTAATTGGGTAATCAAATTGTTATTTCTAATGATAAAACAAGCACAGCTTGAAGCCTGTATTTACTATCAATATCCATTGAAAATCAGTGATATTCTTTGAATTTGAGAGAAAAGAAAATGATATTATTTATAGCTATGATTTTATTAGGATAAATATTGCAGTTAAGTTATAAGCCAATATAAGGGGTTACTGTTACATGCTTTCAAATTTTGATTATTATCAATTACCTTTAATATTAGGTTAGTGAAATGCTTATCACCTCTAAAAAGATTAATTTGCAAAGAAGCTCCTTTATTCTTTTAAGCCTCTACCAAAAGTACACTTAGTTGACTTTATTTCCTTGATATCTTAATGGCCTACTTCCTTCAGTGGTGATTTAGTACCTAACTAAAATTCCAGGTATATAAACAGAAAATATTTTTTCTTAACTAATGAGCATTTAAAAGAATTGAAATAGTTATAGATTCCATTTATGTTAATTAGTATGCAATATTATATGTGCATATTCATTTATATACACTATGAAATTAAGACATGCATAAAATTTTATTTTATTTTATTATTATTTTGTTGTTGTTGTTGAGGCAATTAGGATTAAGTGACTTGCCCAGGGTCACATAACTAAGAAGTATTGTCTGAGGGCAGATTTGAACTCAGGTCTTCCTGACTTCAAGACTGCTGCTGTTCTATCCACTGCACCACCTAGCTGCCCGCTAAATTTTTATTTTGCTTTAAGAAACGATAGGAATACTGAAATGAGAGTAAGATTTCAATTTTTTTTCCTTTTTTTGCTGAGGCAATTGGGGTTAAGTGACTTGCTCAGGGTCACATAGTCAGATTTGAACTCAGGTCTTCCTAATTTCAGGGCCGCTGCCCTATCCACTATGCCACCTAGCTGCTCCTAATATTCCAAATTTTAAAGGTAATTAATGATTAGATGTCAAATTAGAGTATCTTTCCTTTAGATACTTAACCAATATTTTTTATTGAATTAAAATCAGACTTAAACATGAAGTCTGGCCATTGTTAAATGTTCTGCTATAGTTCAAATATGTTTTCTCCAGAGCATTTTCTCAATCTACTTCTTTAGCAATTCTGACAAAAAGGAAATATTTGGTCTGGCTGACTTGTTCTAAATGAACCCTTGCTAATTTAAAATATACAGCCTTTTATTTTCTGATCGCTTGAAAACTGTCTCTAATGGCCCATTTGAGAATTTTATTAAGAAATCAATTTTAACTAGTTGGAAATTCATCAGACTAACATTATGTACTTTCTTCCCTTTAAAAAAAAATTGGAGGCATTGCTTGTTGATTCATCACAGAAATAACAACATGTGGTAGTACATAGAATTCTGTACTCAAATGAGAAAGACCTGAGTTTGAGTCCCACTTTTTATACTTATTAGCTGCGTGACTTTGGGCAAGTCAATCTGAATTTCAGTTTTCTCAGTATGACCTTGTAGAGTGATTATGAAGCTCAAAAGAGATAATCTATATTATCTAATCTATGTTAACCTATATTATAGATATTATAATCTAAAATGTTTTGAAAACCTTAAAATACTATATGAAAATCAAGTATCATTCTTTTCCTTCTGCCAGTCCTATGACACTTTTCTCTCTTTTTACTACAGTTGCTTAGCAGACTAGCATTAATACCTCCAGCATCTTGTAATGTAGTTCTAGGCCACACTGAATCAGTTTGTTAAAGTGTAAAGGGGTTTAAAAAATCATTGGGTCACTTTTTACAGGAAATAGGCCTGGAAAGTTTGAATGACTTAAACTGAGTTCTTTTGACTAAAAGTTCAGTTCTCTTTCCATTGCACCATACTTCATGTCCTTAGGGAAACCTTAATCTCTTAGTATTACCTAACTTATTTTGGATTTCAATGCTATGTTATCCATTTTTAGTCTATTTTTCACAGTCAATCTGGGAGGGGAAGACCCTCTGAACTTCAGACCATAACAGTCATCCCCTCCCAGAAGTCATAGTTATCTTTGAGAATAAGGACAAACAACAATCTGTGAGTAAGAGCTGCCCTACTGAGGACTAAGTAAAATAGCTAGCTTCCTTCCTTCCTTCTTGATAGACCTTTATCACAGAGTGGGCTGGGCTGCTCCTCATGACATTGCTCAGCTTGAGAAGTGCTCAGTTTACCTCCTGCTTGACTGATTCTGATTTCCAGGTCAATTTGGCCTTTATATGATAATAGGGAGCTAAAGCAAATCAAGATGATTAATTGCCTGAGTTGCACACTTCCTTCCTCTATCGCTTCTTTCTTCCTTTCTTTCTCCCTCCATTTTTTGGAGTTCATAGGCCAGGTTTATTTCTTAAGGGCTAAGTTTAAATGCCCAAAGATCCAAGATCCAACCCCAACTGATTGCCTCAAAGTAAATGTAAACAGCAATTGTCCCAATTTGGGTCTTCCCCTCCCAGATTTATTCTTTTTTTTTTTTAAACTACATAAAAAAGGCCATTTTTTGCTTTCTTTCCTTTTTACATATCTAATCACTGAATAGGCTGTTGCTTCCCTCAGACTTTTCAGTTTGACTATCAAAGATCTTAACTTATTTTTTTTATTAATTTTTATAGTTATAACTTTTTTGACAGTACATATGCATATGTAATTTTTTTTACAACATTATCCCCTGTACTCCCTTCTATTCTGAATTTTTCCCCTTCTTCCCTCCACCCCCTACCCTAGATGGCAGGCATTCCCATACATATTGAATATCTTATAGTATATCCCAAGTACAATATATATGTGTAGAACCGAATTTTGTTATTGTTGTTGTTGCAAAGGAAGAATTGTATTTGGAAGGTAAAAATAATCTGGGAAGAAAAACAAACAAACAAAAATGCTCACAGTTTACACTCATTTCCCAGTATTCCTTCTCTGGGTGTAGTTGTTTCTGTCCATCATTGATCAACTGGAATTGGATTAGCTCTTCTCTGTGTTGAAGATATCCACTTCCATCAGAATACATCCTCATACAGTATCATTGTCAAAGTGTATAATGATCTTCTGGTTCTGCTCGTTTCACTCAGCATCAGTTGATGTCTCTCCAAGTCTCTCTGTATTCCTCCTGTTGGTCATTTCTTACAGAACAATAATATTCCATAACATTCATATACCATAATTTACCCAATGCATTCTCCAATTGATGGACATCCATTCATTTTCCAGTTTCTAGCCACTACAAAAAGGGCTGCCACAAACATTTTGGCGCATACAGGTCCCTTTCCCTTCTTTAGTATTTCCTTGGGAAAGATCTTAATTTATTAACAACCTTACATCTTAACTTAAAAAGGGCCAAGATTTCCCACTGTATCCAGAGACATAGCCAGTAGTTCTGGTCTATATCTAGCCACTGAATCCAGATGGTTCTGGGGGAGAACCTGAAGCAGTTGCACAGGCCTCTCTCACTCAAATCCAAGTCATTTGCAAACATTTTCCTAATGTCACGACTGTCTTTGAGACTGAAGAACAAACAACATCACAATTTTTCACAATCTGAAAATCATCCTCCGTGGTTAAAAAAAAAAAAATCAGAAGCAAAACAGGAATTCAGTCATCCCATATTTTCCATATTCTTTTTCACCTTGAATTCCTTACCCTCTTGTCTTTTTGCCATTTTTATCCTGTTAATTCCCAAATTCTAGTAAGGTAGTAAGGTGAAATCATAAAATTATGCTAACTGGATCCACTACAATTTACTGCTTCAAAACCTCAACTGGAATTTCAAGGCTGTGCCATCAATCTTTTTATTGTCTTCTGATTGATTCTTTAGTTCTGTAAATACAGCTTCAAAACTATCTCTTCAAGTTCCCAATTCTAGATCCATAATCCTTTCTTTATTTTTTAATTATAGCTTTTTATTTGCAAAACATATGCATGGGTAATTTTTCAACAATGACACTTGCAAAACCTTCTGTTCCAACTTTTCTCCTTCTTCCCCCCACACCCTCCTCTCAATGGCAGGTAGTCCCATACATGTTAAATATGTTAAAGTATATGTTAAATCCAATAAATGTATACATATTTATACAGTTATCTTGCTGCACATGAAAAATCGGATTTAGAAAGAAGATGAAAATAACTTGATAAGGGAAACAAAAATGCAAGCAAACAAAATCAGAAGGATTGAAAATGCTATGTAGTGGTTCACACTCATTTCCCACAGTTCTTTTGCTGGGCTGGTTCTCTTCATTACTGAATATTGGAACTGATTTGGATCATCTCATTGTGGAAGGGAGCCATGTTCATCAGAATTGTTCATCATATAGTATTGTTGTTGAAGTGTATAATGATCTCCTGATTCTGCTCATTTCACTCAGCATCAATTGATGTAAGTCTCTCCAAGCACCTCTGTATTCCTCCTGCTGGTCATTTCTTACAGAGCAATAATATTCCATAACATTCATATACCATAATTTACCCAACCATTCTCCAATTGATGGACATCCATTCATCTTCCAGTTTCTAGCTACTACAAAAAGGGCTGCCGCAAACATTTTGGCACATGCAGGTCCCTTTCCCTTCTTTAAGATCTCTTTGGGATATAATCCCAGTAGTAATGCTGCTGGATAAAAGGGTATGCACAATTTGATAACTTTTTGAACATAGTTCCAAATTGCTCTCCAGAATGGTTGGATCCGTTCACAATTCCACCAACAATGTACCAGTGTCCAGTTTTCCCACATCCCCTCCAACATTCATCATTATCTTTTCCTGTCATCTTAGCCAATCTGAGAGATGTGTAGTGGTACCTCAGAGTTGTCTTAATTTGCATTTCTCTGATCAATAATGATTTGGATCATCTTTTCATATGACTGGAAATACTTTCAATTTCATCATCTGAAAATTGTCTGTTCATATCCTTTGACCATTTATCAATTGGAGAATGGCTTGATTTCTTATAGATTTGAGTCAATTATATATATATATATATATATATATATATATATATAAATGAGGCCTTTATCAGAACCTTTGACTGTAAAAATGTTTTCCCAGTTTTTTGCTTTCCTTATAATCTTGTCTGCATTAGTTTTCTTTGTACAAAAACTTTTTAACAATATAATCAAATTTTCTATTTTGTGATCAATAATGATTTCTAGTTCTTCTTTGGTCACAAATTCTTTCCTCCTCTACAGGTCTGAGAGATAAACTATCCTATGTTCTAATTTATTTATAACCTCATTCTTTATGCCTATATCATGAACCCATTTTGACCTTGTTGTACGATGTTAAATGTAGGTGCCATACTAGTTTCTGCCATACTAGTTTCCAATTTTCCCAGCAGTTTTTATCAAATAGTGAATTCTTATCCCAAAAGCAGGGGTCTTTGGGTTTGTCATACACTAGATTGCTGTAGTTATTGACTACTTTGTCCTGTGAGCCTAATCTATTCCATTGGTCAACTAGTCTATTTCTTAGCCAATACCAAATGGTTTTGGTGACTGCTGCTTTATAATATAGTTTTAGATCTGGTACAGCTAGGCCACCCACCTTCATTTGACATAATCCTTTCTTTAGCTGATGATTTCGCTTCCTACTATAGTAAGATTAGACAATCCGGGAGCGCTCTCAAATTTTACTACTCCTTTTTACCCATTCTCTACTCCTATCGTCCTGTCTCAGAAGATAATGTGGCCAAGGCCACATTGTTCCCATTCCATTCTATCTCCTTTGGAACCTTGTTCCATTATTTACACTTTTTTTTCATCTCCATTTTCTCCCTCTCTGCTGGATCTCTCCCATTATTATTATCTATTATCTGTACTCCCAAGTCATATCAGTTTGATTAATTTTGACCCTACCCTTAGTTGTCCCTAGGAAGTATCTGAATATAGCTAATAATTAGGTCTCCACAGGTGTGGGTAAAAGAGTCTCCTCTTCCTATACAATTATTTAAGACAATAAAAGCATTTATCAGATAGTCCACTTGACTTCCCTATCAAATGAGTCCCACCTTCCCCCCCAAAGAACTTTCCTGACTCATAGCATCACCCTACAGATTGGCTTCTAAAGGGAAACAAACTTGGAGCTCCTAGGAAAGGAAACCTCCAACATTTCAGTGAATACTACTTTTACCAGAGACCTACACATGTCTAACTTTATGGTACTGCCTCAAGAACATGAACTCCCCTAGAAGAGAAATACATTTGGAATTACTATAATGGCAACCTACTTCCTATCAGCCCTCTACTATCATAATAGCTCATGTTATTGGTGAAGGACAAAGCCCAAGTTTTTTTCTACTTCATGTTATGTCGGAAACTCCAGATGCAGGGATTATATGTATTTTCCTTTTTTCCACAAAAACCTAGTATTGCCTAAGACTCTTTTTGTTTTCTTCTATAATTTTTTTTTAAATAATAGCCTTTTATTTTCAAAATACATGCAAAGATAGTTTTCAACCTTCAACCTTACAAAATCTTGTGTTCCAAACTTTTCTTCCTCCATTCCCCCTACTCTCTCCCCTAGACAGCAAGTAATCTATATTAAACATATGCAATTCTATTATATGTATTTTGACATTTATTATGCTGTACAAGAAAAATCAGATCAAAAAGGGAAAATGAGAAAGAAAACAAAATGTAGTAAACAATAACAAAAAAGATGAAAATACAGTGTTGTGATCTACATTCAGTCCCCACAATCCTCTTCCTGGTTACAGATGGCATTCTCCATCACAAGTCTGTTGTAATTGGCCTGAATCACCTTATTGTTGAAAAGAGACATGTAGAAACTCCATTTTTCTGTCTGAAAAGCTGGAGTTCAGAATTCTTAAACTTAATTAGGGTTGTAGCTCCCAGATTGCTGCTACCCAGGAATTCTTCTCATTCTAAAAGGCTAAGGTTCAAAAAGTTCCTCCACTTAGGCACATAGTTCACATCTCTACAATTGCCATCTTTCATACAGAGAGATTATGATATTCTCTCTACAAAGCTGGGGCTTGCTACTTAGTATCTACATCCTCCATGTGCTTCTTACCCGAGAGCTAAATAATTCCATGAGAATGTCTCAGGAGGAGACATCTTCCCAATAAAACTTATTTCTTCTTAACTTTGTTATTTCTGTTAAAGGCAAAAGCATCCTGCTAGTCATTTAAGTTTAGCACTTTAGTTCATCTTTGACTCTTCTTTTTTTCATCTCCAACATCCAATCACTTCCCAAGTCCTATTGCATTGGTTCCCCCATTTCACTTCCACTGTCATATGGCTAACAGCATCCTAACTATACCATAATTAACATCCTAATAACTCTATCTTTCTTCCCCCCAAGTCATCCTAAAAATTACTGCAAAAGGGAGAAAAAAAAGGGAGCAAGTGACTTCTTCTCTTTGGCCCTCATTGGTAAAATGAAGGGATTTGTCTAAATGACCTTCAAGGTTTCTTTTAGGCCTAAATCTATAATTTTTTGATCCCATGTCTTTCTCTTGCTCAAATATGTCTTAAACTTTTTGGTTGCTTATAGGATAAAATACAGACACTTTATCTGAACCTTTAAAGCTTCCATTAATCTCCTTCAACCTACTTTTCAATCAACCAATTAAAAAACATTTATTAAATCCCAGCCATATGCCAGGCATTCTGCTAAACACTGGGTATACAAAAAGAAACAAAGGACAATCCCTTCCTCGAGGAGTTTGCAGTCTAAGAGGAGAGATAACATGCAAAAACCACACGTTATGTACACACAACAAGTTATAAACAGGATAAATAGAAAATAATTATCAGAGGAAAGGCACTAGAATTAAACGTTTCCTGTATTTTAGTTGGGACTTAAAGCAAATCTGGGAAGTTAGTAGGAATTGAAGAGAGAACTTCAGACAAAGAAAACAATTATGCTGTACGAGAAAAATCAGATCAAAAAGGGAAAATGAGAAAGAAAACAAAATGTAGTAAACAATAATAAAAAAGAAAATGCCCAGAGCTAAAAGACAGAGATGGAATATTTTGTTCATTGGATCAGGGAGTATATATTAGGTAGTGATGTATAAGAAAAATGATTAGATAGGAGAAGGATAGGGTAAGAAGAGCTTTGAATGCCAAGCATAGCATTTGGTATTTGCTCCTGGAGGCAATAGGGAGCCACTGGAGTTTATTGAGTAGTAGAGTACATGGTCAAACTTACGCTTTGGAAAAATAACTTTAGTGACTGAATGGAAGATAGAATGAAATGGGTAGAGATTTGAGATTTATAGACCCTCCAGGAATGAAACAATGAGGGCCTGCACTAGAATGGTCATAGGTGGCAAAATAAAGAAGGGGGTATACTTGAAAGATGTTGCAAAGGTGAAATCAATAAATCTTGATAACAGATTGGCTGAGAGATAGTAAGGAGTCTTAGAATGATTTCTAGATGGTCAGCCTTAGGGACTGGGAAGATGGTGTTATCCTTGAGAGTAACAATGAAGATAAGAAATAGGGAAGGGTTAGGAGGGAAGAGAATGAGTTCTGTTTTGAACATATTGAGTTAAGATGTCTCTTTGAGATGGACGTCCAGTTCAAGATGTCTAAGGTAGTTGGAGATGAGATTGAGGCATGAAAGGTAGATTTTAAAATCATAGCATAGAGATGGTAAATAAATCCAAGAGAGCTGATGAGATCAAATGAGATTGAGGGATGAAAGGTAAATTTGAAAATTATCAGCACAGAGATAGTAAATAAATCCAAGGGAGCTGATGAAATCAGCTAGTGAAGTAGTACTAAAAAAAAGATGGCCCAAGACTGAACCCTGAGGGACACCTACTGTTAGAGGGCATGACATGGAAGAAGACTGAACAAAAGAGACTGAGATGAAGCCATCAGGGAGGAGGAGAATCAGGAGAGAGGAGTGTCTTGAAAATCTAGAAAGAAGAGAGTGTCAAAGAGAGAGTAATGTATCAAAGAGAATGAGGATTACAAAAAGGTCATTGGATTTGGCACCTAAAAGATCATTAGTAATTTTGGAAAGAGTCATTTCAATGGAATAATAAGATTGAAAGCTAATTATAGAGGGTTAACAAGAAGGTAAGAGGAGAAAAAGACTGTAGGAAACCTTTTTAGCCTTCTGGAGAAGTTTAGGGCAGAGGAGATGTAGGAGGGTAGTTAATGGGGATGGAAGAATCAAGGAAGGGATTTTTTTTTCAGGATAGAGAGACATAGACATATTTGTAGGCAGTATTCCATATTACTTTCTAGTCATACTTGCCAGAAAAAATTTTCAACTTTATTATGACCTCTCCCACCTTGCACAGACTACTCCTTCCCCCTTCTTGGAAAGGACTTTTTCATTGGATCTGCATGCTGAAATCTTTTTCCTACTCAAAGATTTAGCCCAATTGCTTTCTTCTTGAAGTCTTCCCTGAAATTCCCATTTAGAAGTGATTTCCTTCCAAATCTCTCATTCGTCTTTATTGGACTTCTGCTAACCATTTGTCACATTCTAACTTTTATCATCAATATTTGTATGCATGCTTTTATTTCCCTACCACATTATTAAATAATCAGTAAACATTTACTAAGCACCATGAGGTCAGGGACTACTTTGTCTTTCATCTTTGTACCTCCAGTGTCTGGCACATGGCTTTATCTATAGTAAATTAAATGCTTAGCAAGAGAATATTAAATTCAATTCTCTTTCTTCTAATTTGGTATTGATTTTCATCTTTCTTTTAACAAGTTAATGGTCTGTGTATCAAAAGCTATTTCAGAAATTGCTTGAATATCCACAATTGTGCATTTCCCTTCTGTTAGATTAAGTATTTTTAGTATAATATCTTCTGATTCTCTTCTTGTAGAAAACATTCCTGACACATGAGATTGCTATGTAATCTATACATATTTCCTAGAAAAGTATGCATTTTCTTTTATTTTCTAATCAAGGAATATATATAGGGAATATTTTCTGTGAAGCAGTTGAGGTAATACAATACTCACTTAAAAACTTGTGAATTCAGAATTTAGGGTTAGAGTTGAGCCAAATGTTTGCTCATGAGAAATTATATAGCCTGCATATGTAAAGAAGAATTTTATCTGAGAAATTTTTTGCTTCTTATTGAATACCATAGTTCAGACTATCAATGTGGTTAGGCAAAACATAGATAGAACATTGTTTCTAGATCAGGGCTCAATTAGTTTTCTCCAGATATTTCTTCTTGACTTTTAGGACTGGAGAAGGATAGGATGGACATTAATTCTGTCCTGGAAGCTCCCATTTTGTTTGTTATGCAAGAGATATAAATATTGGGACAAGGTAGATTATTGGCCGTATGTTTGTGCATGAACAAGAAAGTAACTCTCTCCTCTTCTTCATGCCTTACATTGATATAGAAGATTGTATAGGGAAATGATTTAGAAGGAAATCTTTGAGGCTAGATAGCTGAAATTTCAGTGCCTCCATCTCCAATCCTTATTCAGAAAAATCCTGATTTCATAAATTTTTTCCATAAAAATAGAAAAGGTTATCAGTCCTGCTAAGTTAAGGAGACTTCAACAATTCAAGGGACAATATCTATCTTGCTTTGTTTATTCTGACTTTATATGTAAGACCAAAGGCAGTCCTCCAAAAAATCTACTCCATCAGTGCTGTATCTTATAATTCTGAATATTAATCAAACAACACAAAGTATACATGGATGGGGAGATAAAAGGGGACATTTCAAGAAGAGATTTCAGGCCTTAGGACTTAAGGCCCCATGAGGTAAGAATGCCTATGATACTGCGGAATAGTGAGGAAATTGAGAACCTGGGGAAAAAAAAGAAAAGAAAAAACCTAGAAAAATGACCATGAGGTTATTGCTGGACAAGCTGCTACTAGGAAGAGAGCAGTACTGAATTATAGAGGAATTCAGTGTAGTGTAGTCAGACATTGGGACTATTTGATAGGTTTCTTTTTTTAAAATAATTTTTGCTAACTAGATCATTTCTATTTGTCGAAGGAAAACAAGTGCTTTCAGCATTCTTTAAATTTTAGCTCCATAGGGCAAAACCCTTGTTTCCCTACTTTAGTTGGCTCTTTCTTCTTTGACTGTTTTAAAAATTACCCAAGATTCCTTAAAAGATGCAACTACAGAGATAACCTTATTCAGCAATCAAGTGAAGCATCAACCTTTCTCTGTTTGCCAAAGATGTTTACTATGAAAAGTGTCCAGCATAGAATCCAAGGGAAAGAAGTATTCTCTTGTAATGTAAGGTCTTCCAAATTCTTTTGTTTGTAGATAATATTTACTGATTGCATCAAATCCTGAAAAATAGTAAAGCCTCTTAAATTAAATCAGTAATGACTCCAAAAAGTTCAATCTAACTATCAACATAAAAAAGTCGGTCAAATATTGTCCAGCCCACGATATTCAGTTGGATTGAGAAGCCATGCACTTGGTCCATCTCTATTCATAGATAAAAGTCACCCAAGATGGGAAGTTATGGATGGGTTATGATCAGAACTATTGAGGAATCTGCATTGGTATGATCACAGATAATGGGCTAGGCCAAGAATTGAATGCAAGAGTTATCCAGATTGTATTTGGGAAATTCTGCTATATTTTTAATATGGCTTTTCTCTGAAACAAGCTTTTTCCCTCTTTTTTTATATCAATATTCTTCCAGTGACTCTGCAGAGATGTAAGACACAGAATATTATAATCTCATAAAAATTAAAGATGTAAATCATTCAAAATTCAGTGCAAAGATCCATAATGGATATCAATAAGCTATAGCAGTGATGTCAATCTCAAATAGAAAAGAATTACTAAAGGCCTCTATTAATTTAGAGAACTACAAATAAACAATAACTGTGCTATATTATATTTTTATTTATTTTGTTAAGCATTTCCCAATTATATATTAATCAGATTTAGGCTACAATAAGGATTTTGGTGGTGGAGGAAGCTACAAATTTGACACCTCTTAGCTACAGCATATTTCTCATGAAGAACTCTACAGGGAAAGCTTTGTTACATATGACAAAAAAAATAAGGTTTCCCAACATTCTACTAAGAAGATGTTCAACCCATGAGCTTCACAGGTATCCATATATTTCTAGGAGATCTGAAGTCCAGTAGCAGAGAGCATCCATGGATGGAGGGTATAGGTAAAAGTCACTCAAGATGGGAAGTCATGGATCATGTGATATGATCCATATATATCCAGTCATATGATCAGAACTATTGAGAAATCTACATTGGTAACTTCACAAATCTATCTAAATATGTATAGTGTTGTGAAGTATACACTCCCCATTTGTTGTCTTTTGTGTGAACTATAACTTCAATTCTTTAAAGACTGTCATATTACCTGGTTCAAATACATATTACATCATTAGTAGCATTAACAATATGGGCCTTTGTTTCAGTAAGAACTCTGAAGACATTAAAAGCACTATGGAATATACCAAAATACAACCCAGCCTATTCTTCCTGCTTTCTTTTGAATGGATATTTATTTGGAACATTTTTGAGTGATTGTAGATCTTGATTTGTAGGCTCTAAAGTATTCTAGGACTTGATGATATTCTCATAATATCATATACAATTAGGAATATTAGTGAATATATGAATAAATTGTTGATATTAATAATAGCCATGATCTTTCCAAATCTGTAATATCTTCATCAATTTCATATGTGGTAAAGTTCCCAAATTATGTCATTTTTAGCACAGAATTCCTATGTGTGTGTGTGTGTGTGTGTGTGTACTTAAGTATGTATGTATGTATGTGTATATATATATATATATATATATATACTTAAATATGTACAGTTGCTTTGCCTATGCTCCTTACTTTTTTTTAATATCAGAGCTCAAATGTGATAGTTGTACTATCAGTAGTGAATAAAAACTATTTGTTTTAAAGTTATTTTCTATTTTTCTCTGTCATTTTTTAGCACAGAATTCCTGTGTGTGTGTACTTAAGTATGTATGTATGTATGAGTGTATATATATATATATATATATACTTAAATATGTACAGTTGCTTTGCCTATGCTCCTGTCTATATGTCTATATATATATATATATAGTACATGTCTAATGTCTATTTTTCTCTTATGTCATTTTTAGCACAGAATTCCTATGTGTGTGTGTACTTAAGTATGTCTGTATGTGTGTATATATATATATATATATATACTTAAATATGTACAGTTGCTTTGCCTATGCTCCTTACTTTTTTTTTAATATCAGAGCTCAAATGTGATAGTTGTACTCTCAGTAGTGAATAAAACTATTTGTTTTAAAGTTATTTTCTATTTTTCTCTGTCATTTTTAGCACAGAATTCCTGTGTGTGTGTACTTAAGTATGTATGTATGTATGAGTGTATATATATATATATATATATACTTAAATATGTACAGTTGCTTTGCCTATGCTCCTGTCCTATATGTCTATATATATATATATATATACATGTCTAATGTCTATTTTTCTCTTATGTCATTTTTAGCACAGAATTCCTATGTGTGTGTGTACTTAAGTATGTCTGTATGTGTGTATATATATATATATATATATACTTAAATATGTACAGTTGCTTTGCCTATGCTCCTTACTTTTTTTTTAATATCAGAGCTCAAATGTGATAGTTGTACTCTCAGTAGTGAATAAAACTATTTGTTTTAAAGTTATTTTCTATTTTTCTCTGTCATTTTTAGCATAGAATTCCTGTGTGTGTGTACTTATGTATGCATGTATGTGTGTATATATATACACATGTCTATATGTCTATATATATATATATATATGTCTCTCTCTATATATATATATATATATACACATGTCTAATGTCTATTTTTCTCTTATGTCATTTTTAGCACAGAATTCCTATGTGTGTGTGTACTTAAGTATGTCTGTAGGTGTGTGTGTGTATATATATATATATACACATATATATGTATATATACATATATATATACTTAAATATGTACAGTTGCTTTGCCTATGCTCCTTACTTTTTTTTTAATATCAGAGCTCAAATGTGATAGTTGTACTATCAGTAGTGAATAAAACTATTTGTTTTAAAGTTATTTTCTATTTTTCTCTATTATCCTTCCTTATTCCAGTTTCAGCTCGAAATATTCTCAGTGGGATCATGCTTAATTTATGATTCTTTTTTTTCTTTTTGCTGGGGCTATTGGGATTAAGTGACTTGCCCAAGGTCACACAGCTAGGAAATGTTAAGTATCTGAGGCCAAATTTGAACTTTTGGGTTGTTGCTCTATGCACTGTGCCACCTAGCTGCCCCTTAATTTAGGATTCTTGTCAAGCTTTCGCTAAATTGTTTTCCCTTTTCACTGTTTCTCACAGTTTTATCTCCTACCATCCCCCTCAGAAATATTTTACAGATGAATTTTTTTTCCAATAAGAATTATTCTTAGTCCTGTCTTTCTGCTTGTCAGAGATCAAGCATTTCTTAGATAAAGCAGTTTCTAAGCCCTTTTGGCTTTTTTTCTTTTCTTGACTGATTTATATCAGTTGACTTCCTTGAAGAATGGTAGTGATCATCTATGTTAGTGTTGTAACGATTTTAATTGTATTCCATATCTTCTCATTTTATTACTCTAATCTGGTTTTGATTTTTTTTAATATTCATTCTAAGGGGATGATGATTTTATTATACAAAGACAGTTGATTTGGAAATGCCTCCCAAATGTTTGTTTTCTCCCCTATCAGAATATAATCAATTACTTTTTTTGTATGGAATTTTTGGTGTTTTATGCCTAAAACCTTCAAGCTTTCTCCTTGAAAAAAATTATTTGTGATATGCAGGTGAGAGGCTTCTATTTAGTCTTCAATATTTGGATTTCTTTTGGTTCTCAATTTCTGAATTTTTTTTTGCTATTTCTCTCTCTCTCTCTCTCTCTCTCTCTTTATATATATATATATATATACATATATATATATATACATATATATATGTATATATATATATATATGCAATGAAGTCACCAAGTATTGAAGTGTCTATTAATTGAAATTGGAAAGATAATTGAATACTTTGTGGAATTCATCCTCTGCAACAGATGTGTGTGAATGCAAATGTTTATCATGGGTACTACAAATCTAGATGACCATATGTCCTATGAATGATGTTCCTGATTGCTTTGGAACATGTGATAAACTCTAATAGAGTCTTTATTTGCCTCTTCATGAGAACCTATGAGCCATTCTTCCATTGAACTTCAAGATCTTTTTGTCTGCTGTTTTCCTTTACACCAAGAATATCAATAGATTAGGGATAGGGACTGGATTTGTAATTTCCTTAGTACAGAGAATTTCTGAGTGTGGAAATTCTTTATCAATTCAGCTCAGTCCTTCTCTGCCACTTCTGTTTTAGACCACTGAGCATTTAGGTGACTTCTCTTGTGTCAAATAGCCAGTATATGTTAGTGTAAGTGTTTGGACCCAGGTCTTCCTGGCTTCAGGGACTCTATTCTATTTTGGGTCTAAATCCAGTTTTTAATGTACTCAACACCACTTCCGCCCTCCAATGCATCAATCAGATGTCTCTACCCAGATCTGAGAGCTAGCTTTTTGGGCTTGAGTTTTCCTTGGTCCAGATGCTGGTCCCTTCATACTTTAGGATTATGCTAAATTAGCTTCTTCCTAGGTTTTTCTTTTGTTGTTCATACTTAGGGATTTGTCTCTAAAAATTTCCTTTTTGAAATGGCTCAGTTCCTTGGATAGTATGTCAATTAGTTGATCCCTAGATAAGAATCTCACATTTGAAAGAATCTTAATCAATAGCTTGTACTAACAACTCAATTAATAAATGGCTTAAAAACAATATTAGATTTAACACTTTAAGCCTTTTCCCCCAATACTGCCAGTGCAAAAACAGGAAAAAAGTTTCATAGAACTGAAGGTAATTTGATAATTTTCCTTGTTTTCACAGATTGTCATCGACAAAAAATTAATTACTTAGCAGCCAGCACAGTGGTGATGAATCTTTACACACTTCATTAGGCTTGTCCTCAGAAAGCTGGTATAATGCTGAGCTGGGGCTATATTAGAAGCCTTTCTGGAATGGGAGTGAAACTTCCAAGGTTGCTTCACTGGCATAACTTTTTCAATCTCAGGATTACATCCATATCATGATGAATATAGGGAGACAACATGCAAACCATTATGTACAAACAAGCTATGTACAGATAAATTAAAAACAGTCAACAGAGGAAAAACACTAGAATTAAAGGGAATTGGGAACCGCCTCTCATAGAAAGTAAAACTTCAGCTTGAACTTGAAGAAAACCAAGGAAATCAGGAGGTAGAAATGAAGGAGGAGAGCATTCCAGGCATAGGGGACAGCCAGAGAAAATGCTCAGAATCAGGAATGGAGAGTCTTGTTTCACCGGAGTATCAGAGTATCACTGGATTGTCAAGTGCATGGTGGGAGAGAGTAGTGGTGCAAGACATAAGAAGGGTGGAAAGGGGAGGGGCAGGCTATAAATGACGTGGAGTGCCAAACACTGGGGTTTATATTTAATCCCAAAGGTGATAGAGAGTCACTGGAGTTGATTGATGGAGGTGGGAGGTGATAGGATCAGACATGTGCTTTAGGAACATCAGTTTGACAGCTGAGAGGACATTCTCACAATTACACTTTGTGGATTAGAGTGGGGAGAGACTTATGGAAGTCAAACCAAACATTAGGCTATTGTAATAGTAGAAGTAGAAGGTAATGAGGAGAAATAGTGATGAGATCTCCAAATGGAATAATATAGGAGAAAAAGAAAGATTCCAGGAAAGAAACCTATGTTCCTAGATCATGAATATGACCTAGATGAAGATGCATCAGAGAAGACTGAGGAGAGATCAGATAGATAAGAAGAGAAACTGAAGACAGCAGTGTCCCAAAAACAAAGGGGGGATAGGGTATCCAGGAAAGGGTGAATAGCAGTACCAAGTACTGAAGAAAGGGGGAAAGAAAGCTAAAAACTGAATAAAGGCTATTAGATTTGGTGATTAAAAGATGATTAATAACCCTGAAGAGTAATTTTGATGTATGATAAGGGTAGAAGTCAGACAAAAGAGAGTTAAAAAAGGAATAGGAACAAAAGAAGTGGAAGCTCTTACTAGTTGAGCCACAAAATATGGGACAATAGTTAGCAGGGATGGATGGATCAAATGAGGGTTTTTTGAGGGGAGATAAAAAGAGTCTTCCCATAGGGAGACAGCCAGTAGACAAAAGAACTTGAAGATCAGTAAGAGAGTGACGGCGCTGGAGAAGACAGAATGGAATGGGATCACTTGTACATGTAGAGGGACTGATCTTGGAAAGGGGAAGGCCACTTCATTATGTAAGACAAGGGTAAAGAAAATGGTAGCAATAGGCATCTGATGAGCTGAGATAAGGAGAGGAGAAGGTGGAGCTCTTTGTGAATGACCTCAATTTTTTTTCAGGAAAATATGAGGCCAGGTTTTCAGCTTAGAGGGTAAGGGGTGGGGAAAATATAGGTTTGAGGAGGGCTGAAAAGGTTTAGAAGAGAGTGGAGGAGTAAGGAAAGGCTTGCCCTGCAGCAGTGAAGGTTCTGTTGAGGTTACACATCAATTTATAATGAATCCAGTCAACTCAGTTTACTTGATTTTCTACAGCTTTGTTCAGCAGCATATGTGACAACAAAAGCAGGGGATGATATGATTGATCCAAGCTGAGACTTAAAAGGACAAGACTGATAATAGGACTCAAGAGTAAGGTATTCAAGGGAAGAAGATCATATAGAATTGAAATAAAACATTGAGGAGGCCAGCTTAACAGCAGTAAAGAAAACTGTAGGACCAAATTAGCCAAGGCCTTGGAAGTCACGCAAGAAAGCTGAGAATGTGACCAAAAACAGGAAGCAATGGGAAGTTATTGAGAAGTGAAGCATCATGATAAAAGGTTATCTTTCTGGTATATAGTAATATTCCATCCCTACCTTTTACTTGTGTTGTATCTTTTCATTAAAGTATACTCCTCTAGAGCTATATATAGCTTTGACCCCATCTCCCTAGTGGCAGTAAGAAAATACTTCTCAACTCAAATTTGCCTTCTCACATTAAGACCTCCACAAGATAACATTTTTAAAGCACTTTGTAAACTTTAATGCATTATATATATCGATATCTATTATATCTCGATATCTGTATATCTATATAGATCGATTATTATTATTATTATTATTATTATTATTATTATTATTTGCAGTTCACCTTGATTTGTGCATCTCCATTTAGATATCTGATGCCATAGATTTTAGAGTTGACCCTTTTCTTGGATTTTGTCTCATGAATTTCTAGATATCTCTACTGTCTTCCTTCTTCATGTATTGTGGCTGGTCTTTGGTGGGTATATGTAAGCAGTTTCTTCCCTCCTCCTTCCTTTTTGATTTGAAACTCTTTAGATTAGATTTACAAGGTTCCAGACACATGCCTTTTATCAGGCCTTGTTAGAAGTACTCCATCCATCATTATTATATTTTAGGCACTCTCTTTTTAGCTGTGCATTCCCTAAATTTGCCCTGGCCTTAGATTTTCAGTGGTGATGAAAAATACCATCTCTGTCTCTAAGACTCTTACCTAAGACTTTAGAAAATGGATTAGAAGGAAAAAATTCATTCCAATAAGGAATTTTATTTTTGTGTTCATGTATCCAGTGGCAAAACGAGACCAAAAACACATTTACAAATAGTTGCCAATATTAACTTTTTAAAAAACTGTATTAAACTTGGCCATATAATTTTATGGGACTACAGAATAGATTGTCATTAGTTCCCCACAGATGAAAGGATTTACAGGAATTCCCAGCAAATAGTTATGATTCCCTCTTTCTTCCCCTCACCCACATCTATTCCTCCTAAGAATGTACAGCTGGACCATTCAGAAGTATGTTTATTCTCATGTAACCTTAAGCAGCACGAATGAACTTTCAATAGAAGCAGATGCCTGCCTGGCACAGCTACAACTTTCTCACTGAGATGCTGAAGGACTTTAATCTCTTTCTCATTGTAAGTAGTAGTACTGAGGAAAAACTAAAGGAAGAAGCTAGGGTTGAGTGTAATAACTACTGTACTCGTTTTATAGCATAAGATAAAAATTTCATTTAACCCAGGAGTCCCTGATAATGACATTTAGGATTCATCTCCTTCATATTCTTACCCCTTCTTTGAATAAAACTGTATTTTTTACACAAAACCCCAATCATTGGGATAGGTACAATATTTATTTTTTATTATAACTTTTTATTGACAGTACATATGCATGGGTAATTTTTTACAACATTATCTCTTGCACTCACTTCTGTTCTGACTTTTCCTTTCCCTCTCTCTACTCCCTCCCCTATTTGGCAGGCAGTCTTATACATGTTAAATATGTTATAGTATATGCTACATACAATATATTTGTCCAGATCCATACAGTTCTCTTGTTGCACAGGAAGAATTGGATTCAGAAAGTAAAAATAACCTGAGAAGAACAACAAAAATGTAAACAGTTCACACTCATTTCCCATAAAACTGTATTTTAATGACTTTTTTTCTTCCATTGTTGTTCTTAGTTAAAATTGCATAGCCAAGTATTGAGAGAAATTTAAGATACTATATGTCATTATCATTTTATTGACTTATTACAACTTTAATCATTTATATCATTGATAATTTTTTTCTTCTATTAACAGTGTTTCCATACAAAACTGTTTCTGATGGCAGGATATCTCTAAGAACTAATTTTGTAGATCTATCTACCTGAAAATCTCTTTTTTACCCCAGTACTTGAAATTAACATAGGTGCCCCTGATTGATCGAGACTGAATTCTTCTTTATCAGTTGAATGTGTCCCTACATCTCAAACCATTTGACTCATTTTTGCTGGTTTATTTGAAACTCTTACATTGGGATCATCCTTTGGCTGTCTTTGCGTATATAAAGATATTCCAAATATTGATGTTCTGATATTCTGAAAATGAATTTATTTTGCTTATGAAAGGCAAAATATGAATTTACTAAAATCTATGTATATATTAGTTAATTTATTGGACTATCAGGGAAGTGGGCCTTAAGGAAGCTGAGCTACAAGAAAGGTAAATTTTAATAAGGGAAAGGTGTTGAGAAGAGCTCTACTTGGGAAATCAGATTAGAGTAAGATGCCATATTAGGGTGAGGAGGGTTTGTAGGAAGACAGATCACACAGGAGGGTACAAGGCCCCTAGGAATGAAAGAGAAGGCCTTACAGGCGGAGTATAGCTAAATTTAACCTATTTATCAAGTTTTCTATAGCCAACCCTGCTCTAAGTGCTAATACCCTCTCATAAATCCTAGTGGATTTCCATAAAGTTCACATTGTTCTCCCTTTAGTTAATGCCTAGAACTGCATGGGTAATGAAGAGATAGTTTTCTTATTATGTAATTGCCTATTGTAAGATACAGATAATAATAGCACCTTCCTCCCAATGTGTTTTGTGTGGATAAAATGAGATAATATCTGTAAAATGCCTTATAAACTTAAAGAATTATATAAACACCATTATTATCATTAATGTTGCTACTTTTCAAATATTACCTATACTATTAACTGGAAGAACACATGATAGATCTAGATATATAAGAAACAGCAGATTTTTCATTTTCTTTGCGTCTAGAGAAAACACAAAGACCTGAAAATTCTAATTCTATTAACTAAGCAGCTCTCTAACCAAAAAGACACTAATAAACTAGGAACTAAAATGAAAGACACTATCAAAAAAAAACAAAAAAAAAAAAAAACAAAACAAACAAACAAAAAACAACAACTTGGCTTTGAAGTTTGTGTAAACAAAGCTGGACATCCAAATGGCAACTCAGGAAAGTCTAAGGGAATTTTTCATATAGAAGAGATATTTAGGAGCCTGAAGATATGTGGAAATATGCCTATTTAATACAACTAATTTTAGACAAAGTTAAGATTTGAGACATTTTTAAACCAAGTTGGCCAAACTAATCTCATTGCAAGCTTTTCCTCTGCCTCCTTGTCTTCCTGTTTTTCTATCAACTTATTGAAATGCAAAGGGAATGTTTGGTGGAGTAATTTGAGATTGCATTGATCCTGTCTTAACATGCTTATATTACAGTTTATTATCTGTTATTTTATTAAATAATACTACTACTTTATTAAATATTTATCAAATAATACTGATATTAATACTATTGTATTAATCAGTAGTAGGCCACAATCATGCATTTAAATTAGATTTTGAAATCCTGAATTTAAAGGGTCATAATATTTATCCAGGCAGCAATTCAAGTTACAGGTAAGAAATAGCCTTAACAGCAGGACAGAGGTGTGCAATTAGAGAGGATTAGCATCTGAGAACTTTGTACTTCTTTGGTGTCTTCTGCATCCCAGCTTAATGAGTTGTTACTTAATAGCCAGTCAAATGAGCAGACCTAGATTCTATTCTCTTGGCTGATTGGAGATGGATTGTTCTTTATCATTCGGATGAGTGTACATATTTTCCAAATCATTTGACTCATTTCTGTCTGATTACTTATGAATCACTTCTGGCATCCACTGCCGCCCTATGCCCTGAGAACTTAAAGCCCTAAAAACAAGGCAATCTGTCAGAGTATTTCTATGAAAGCATTTCCTGACATATAAACAGGCAGGTGTTCAAGACCAATATGTTTTCACATCCTCCAAAATCTTCACTACAGCTGAACCAGTTGTAATGAAGTCTAAGAGATGCATGATCTTTGTTATTTCTGAGCACTTCATGAAGGCACTTTTATTGTTTCTAAAGGTCCAAAACTGGATGCTGGTTGTATTTTATATCTGTTTGTGACAAAGGTTATGGGTATTTTTGTCATTCTGCTGTTTCTAAGTCAAGATCCTTGTACATATAAAGATGTTTCTCCTCTAGGCACAAAAAAAGTATTTATTAACTTAGTAAGGAAGAATTGTATTTAAACAATTAAAATGATACTGTTATGGTATTAATAGTTTATATTTTACATGTTTTTCACCTCTATTCTGTAGTTCATGTGAATTCCATGGGTCTTTATTGTGATCTGTGAGCCTAATTTTTCCCTTTATTATACCCATTTCTAAATAACAGTACCAGAAATATAATTAAGAGGGAAAACCAGTCATCAAAGCTAACATCATTATAGTCAAACACCATGATTCAACTCTCAGAAAGTTCTAAGCAGGTGCAAAGTCAAAGGAATATAGGAGGAGTAATAAAAGGTAATTTTGATGTTATGGCTGCATATTAGCTCAGTGGCAACTAACTGTGTTCTTTGGGTAAAGGAAATCATCTAATTATAGAGGGGGAAATAGGAGATTTTTATTTTAATATGAAAGAATATCCTCTGGAAGTTATGATCAGGCCTTTACTACATGAAATAGTCTATATTGACCATAATCAATTAATAATAATTTATTGTGCAGTTACTACGCCCAGCAATGGACTAGGCATTGTGAGGTATATACGAGAAGTGAAATACTATTCATGACCTCAAGGAGATTGCAGTTTAGAATCAGACTTTTCAAGTTGGAAGGGACTTTAGAAGTCTTTGAAAAGATCCATTGACTACTTCTTGCCTCTAGGGTAATATATAAACTCTTCTGCTTGATTTTTGAAATCCATTACAATCTGGCTGCATCCTAACTTTACAATCTTACCAAAAACTTCCCTTCATATTAACCTTCTTTCTCATATATTCCTTTCTTCTCATATATTCCTTTCTTCTCATATCACGGAAACCTGACTTCCCCTACAAGGTATTGCTCTCCTATCTCTCCTCTCCATTATACAATATACCTTCACTCCCTCTACCATTGGACAAGAAGATGGAGTAGGCTACTTGTGCCTCACTATAGATTCTTCCTCTATATTAGCCTCTTTTCCTTTAAGTATCACTCCACCCAGCCTGATCACCCTATCTAAACTTTTATAGTTGCTCTCTATTGGCATTTAGATAAATTCCCTTTTCTCAAGGAGTTTAGTACCTGATTCTTAGTCTCTATCCCCAAATCTTGTCCTTTCTCTTGGGAATAGAGATCCCCTTGATCTCTACTTTTACTATCACCGAACATAAGTCATATTCTTACTTCAACTGAAGCATTATAGATGCTTTTCATTTTAACATTATGTGTATAAAGAGCATATTGCTGGATTCGGTTTCTAATCCATTCTGCTATTTACTTGTTTTTATAGGTGAGTTCATCCCATTCATAGTCAGTTATGATTATCTCTCTCCATCTTTCTTTTATCCTCTTTCTTTTTTTTTCTCCCCTCCTCAGAAGTCCATTGTGGTTCTGACAATTGTATCCCTTAAAGTACCCTCCCTCTTATCATGACTTTCACTCCTATTATTCTGTTTGGTAAGATGAATTTCTAAATCCAACTATACGTGTATATTCAGTCTTCCTTCTTTGTACCAGGTAAAATGAGAGTGAGGTTCATGTGTTGTCTACTTCCCTCTCCTCCTTTTTCCCTTCCATTTTAAAAACTCTTCCTTAAGCACCTCTTTTATGTGAGATAATTTCCCCTGTTCTTCCCCTTGTGTTCACCCTCTCCCAATGCATTCCTCTTTCTCACCTTTCCATTCTTCTTTGAGATCATTCCAATATTATAGATTCACATCTATCCACTTTCCTTGAGTAGACTCTAACTCCCCTGATGATAAATTCTTAGGGATTACATGTATTATTTTCCCTTATAAGAATATTCACAGTTTAATTTTGTTAAGTACTTTATCATTTTCATTTCATATTTATCTTTTTATGCTTCTTTTGAGTCTTTGCACGTTTTTCTTGTGAAAATATAGAATTTTCTTTTCAGCTCTGGCTTTTCATCAGAAATGCTAGAAAATACTTTATTTCATTAAACATTCATTTTTCCCTTGGAATATTATGCTCAATTTTGTTGGATAGATTACCCTTGTTTATAATCCTATCCACTCCCTTGATGTGGAAGCTACTAAATCTTATGTAATACTGACAGTGGCTCCATGGTACTTGAATTCTTTCTTTCTGACTGCTTGCAGTATTTTCTCCTTGACTTGGGAACTCTGAAATTTGGTGATAATATTCTTGGAAGTTTTCTTTTTGGGTTCTCTTTCTGGAGATAATTGGTGGATTCTTTCAATCTCTATTTTATTCTCTAATTCTAATTTTTGACCAGGTAATCATGGCTTCCAGATAATCAAATGATTCTTAAATGATCTCTCTTCAACCTGTTTTCCAAGTCAGTAGTTTTCCTGTGAGATATTTTATATCTTCTAATATTTGTACATTCTTTTGACATTATTTTGTTGTTCTTGACATTTCATAGAATCACTGGCTTCCACTTGATCTATTTTAATTTGAAAGGAGTAATTTTCTTCAGTGAGGTTTTGTACATTTTTTACCATTTGATTAATTCTGATTTTTAAGGAGTTACTTTCTTTTTAATTTTTGTGCCTTTTTTACAAAGCTTTTTTTTCATAGTTTTCCTGTGATGCTTCCACTTCTTTTTTAAATTTTTTCTCTATCATTTGTATTTGATTTTAAAAATCTTGGTTTTGCTCTTTTATCTTTTTCTTTAGTTTGTCTAGAATTCTTGTTGGGCTTATGTCTAAACTTAATTTTTTTTCTTTGAGTCATTGCTTATAGATGCTTTTAAGTCATTGTCTTCTGAGTTTATCTCTTGAGCTTCTCTGTCACCATAGTAACTTTTAATGATCAAATTATTTTTTTATTGTGGCTTGCTCATTTTTCCAGCCGATTTTTTGACTTTGTACTTTGTGAGAGTTGAAATCTGCTTACATATATTAGGGATGATTGACCTGAGCTTTGGTCTTTTACATCATTCTTGTGCTTTCACAGATAGATCTAAGGGGTGTGTAAATTGTTCATACTTCCAAAGTGATATTATTCAGGAAATAGTCTGGTCACTGACTTTCTGGTCTGTGTTTCAATACTTACTCAGCTAGAGCCCAAAGTCAGAAAGGCATGAGTTCAAATTCAACTTCAGACACTTAACATTTCCTAGCTGTGTGATCCTGGGCAAGTCACTTAACTCCAATTGCCCCACACACATACAAAAAAAGGAAACCTCTCTTTAGATGATACCTGGTCCTATAACCAATGCTAGCACAGAAGTTCCCTAGAATCTGTTTCTGATCAGGTCTTTAGTTCTTTAATGGCCCTATGTGCACCTAATGTTTGTCAAACTATGTATGACTTTCCTCTATTACAAAATCTTAGAGAGAGTAGTCATTCTCTCCTTCCATGACCCATTTTAATCATATTAGATTTATCCCAGAGTTCTAGATTATAAAAATCTTTTGGGGATATTACTGCCACTGCTATGCCACACTGACACTAAGCCACTCCTGGTGCTATTTCCACTGTGTTGCACAATCCCCTATCTCAAAATCTACAGATTTCTCTTTTAGTCATCTTAAGTAGCCTTGGGCTGGAAAAAATGACTCACTATGATTTCTTCTTAGTGATCCTGATCAGAATTAAGATTGTCACACTTTTAAAAGTTTTTTAGAGGAGTGGATTTGGAAAGCTCAGGAAAAAAAAAATTTACATTTCTCTATCTTGTATCTACCCCATAGGTTAAACTCTTAATCTCATTATGACCCTGTTATGACCTACTTCCATAATCCATAACTCTAAAATTCCTCTGGCAATAATATCCAACCATCTTCCCATTTACTTCACCACTCACCACAAATTTATGTTATTTAATCTTAAGTAACCCCAAAGAGCAGCACACCAATACTTTTATTCTTTTCTGATTGAGTTTACCATACTCTTCTCAATATCTGATACAACCTCATCTTCTTTTTCTTGCCACCTCTATGGGTCCTCCTCAGAGGATTGTATCTCACACTTCACTGAATAAATTGAAGCTATCCATCCCAAATTATGTTTCTTCCCATTCTACACTTTAAATCACTTCAATACCATTTTTTCATTCTTTCCTCCTTCACTCTGCTTATGGAGGAAGAAGTAACTCTTTCTTCCCTTGCCAATGCTAACTATCCTTCCATGAATTTGCCAAACTGATCAACCCCTCTTTCTCCTTAATTTTCTCACACATAGCCCCTCTCATTCTTGAACCTTTTGCAATTTGGCTTCCAACTTCATCTTTCAATTGAATACCCCTCCATTACCTATGAGGCTATCATTGATCTCTTAATTGCCTTTTCTCAGTTTTTATCCTTTTTGATCTTTCTGAAAAATTTATCAAGTTCTTCAAACTCTGATCTTGTATTTGATTTTTTGTGACATTGCTTTCTCTTTCCTGTAGCTCCTTCTGCCTGACCATTCCTTCTCAGCCTTTTTTTTGCTGATTCATCATCCATAATTCACTGTCTTTTCATGGATTTTTCCCAGGGCTCTGTCCTGGGCCTTCTCTTTTCCCTTAATATTCCTTCTCTTGATAATTGCAACAGCTCCCATGAATTAAATTATCTCAATTCATACAACAGCCAGATCAATAGAGTTAGCTTTAGTCTTTCTCAGTTCATATACTGTATCACTAATCACTGCTGCATATCTCCAATTGAATATTCAACAGAGGTCTCAAATACATGTTCAAAATTGAGCTCATTATCTTTTTTCTATCGTTACCCCTTATCAGCTTCCCTATTTCTGTTGAGGATGCCACCGTTCTTCTAGTACCCAATTTCTAAACCTTGAAATTATCTTTAACTTTTCTCTTACATCTATTGACATATAAGTGTAACATTTATAGACTCAGGAAGTTCTCTTCCTTATTTCCACTCATTCCAATAAGTTGGGTCCTCCAGAGCAAAGCTGTATCTCCTCCATAGGGAATAACCTTGACTATTTGGAAGTTGTTTTTCTCTAACACCATCTAACCCACTGTGCTCTCCCCAGTGTCATCAGCTGGGTATTAGCTATTTTTATTTAACCAGTTAATGCCAATTAGCTTTTACAAAGGGTTTATTTACTGAAAATACAGAGCAAGAACAAAAATACAAACAGAATTTTCCCTCTACCCAACACCTAAGAGGAACACTTTTCCCTGCATTATCTCCATCTGAAAGTGAGCTCATTCTTAGTTTCCATATAGCATTCTTTCCCACCAAGTTCACTTTTGAATGTGGTACAGTCAATGGATGAGTAGCTGTTGCTCCCTCTTGGATGCCTTTGATCCACATCTTGACTAGGCAGCACAAATGCTCACGACTTCTAGCTATCTACAAAATCTGGCACGGGCTCCAATCCTCAGGCAACTCCATCTCCTGACTCTTGTGAAGCTTATGAAGATGCAACCTATTTTTTAAATAAAGCTTTTTGTTTTCAAAACATATGCACAAATGATTTTTCAACATTGACCCTTGCATAGCCTTGTGTTTCAGATTTTCCCCTCTTTTCTCCTACTCTCTCCCCTAGATGACAAGCAATTCAATATATATTGAAATTACACATAATATGTGTAAACATATTTATATAGTTCTCTTGTTGCACAAGAAAAATAAGATCAAAAAGGTAAGAAAATAAGTAAGAAAACAAAATGCAAGCGAACAACATCAAAAAGAATGAGAATATTATGTTGTGATCCACATTCAGTTCCCACAGTCTTCTCTCTGAGTGTAGATAGCTCTCTTCATTACAAGATAATTGGAAACGGTATCAATCATCTCATAGTGCATCCTATTCTAATAGTCTTTCAATTAAAAACAGAAAAGAACAAACTCAAAAACGCAAAGAACAGAGATCTATATTAACAACTGCAAGTGGGCCTGGGTGGGTAATTATGACCTACAAAAGCAATCCATTCCATTTTTTTATTATAGCTTTTTATTTATAAGATATATGTACAGGTAATTTTACAACAGTGACAATTGCCAAGCCTTTTGTTACATTTTTCCCCTCCTTTCCCCCACCCTTTCCCCCAGATGACAGGTTGATCAATACATGTTACATATGTTAAAGTATAAGTTAAATACAATATATGTATACATGTCCAAACAGTTATTTTGCTGCACAAGACTTTGAAATAATGTACAATTAGCCTGTGAAGGAAATCAAAAATGCAGGCGGACAAAAATAGAGGGATTGGGAATTCTATGTAGTAATCCATTCCATTTTTAACAGCTCTAATCATAAAGAAGTTCTTCTTTACATTGAACCGAAATCTACTTCACTGTTATTTCTGCCCATTGGCTGATGTTCAGGCCTCAGGATCCAAGAATATGTTTAATGTTACTTCCAAATAACAACTGTTCAGGTATTTGAAGTTAGTGATCATGCACTGTAATTTTCCTCTTATTTAGGCTAATATCTCCAGTTCAATTCAGGAACAAGCTAAAATAGGTGCTATCTGCAGCCCTAGGGAGAGTGAGCTCAAGCTTAAAGTAGGTTCTACATAGCATTCTATTCCACCAAGTTCACTCTGAATGTAGCATCATCACACTAATTAAAACAAATAAGTACTTCCTCGAGGTCTTTACAGTTTACTGGGGACTATATTCACTCTCATAAGGCATAGTTTTGAGCCCTTCAATTTTCTGGCCTCCTTCCCCTGGACATATTTATCCATGTCCTTTAATAACAATTCACACAAGATGCAAGATCAGATCAGACTAAGGCAGACTATGGCCAGAATATCTACTTTAACCTTTGGACACAGTAATTCTATTAGCCTCAGATCATGTCACTTCTTTTATTTTTTTAAAGATTTTCAAGACACTTTATTTTTTATATATAAAGAATTGGCCTCTGATCAAATAATTCCCCTAGCCAGTGACATATTCATGGAAAATGAGTTGTTAGCTAAAGTTATTAAAACAGATTGAATCAGGCAAATCAATTAACCAAGCAATCAAAAAGCATTTACTGAGAACTTTACTTATGTGCCTGGAGCCATGCTAAAGAAAAAATAAAAACTCTTCCTTCCTTCAAGGAACTTACACTCTAAAAAAAATTAACTAATAATAGCTTTTTATTTTTCAAAATTCAAGCAAAGATAGTTTTCAGCAACCCACCCTTGCAAAACCTTGTGTTCCAAAATTTTCTCCCTGATCATGTTACTTCTTTGGTTGCCATGTCACACTGCTGGTGCACATGGGGCTTGCAGGACACCAAAACATTCAAATGTTTCCTTATGAACTATTGTCTAACCATGTCTATCCTTTCTGGAATGATGTTATTCATTTTAACCCAAATGCAAGACCTTGTATTTATCCCTATTAAATTATTTCATTATGGCTATTAAATATGGCCCAGTCTTCCAGATTGTCAGAATATTTTTGGATGATAGCTCTGCTATCTAATATGGCATCAAGCTTCATGTCATCTGTCTTCCACAAAATGGATAAAAATGCCATCTGTGCTTTCATCCAAGTATTGACAAAAATGTTGAACAAAAGAGGGTCAAAGATAGAGCCCTGCCAATATACTACTAGCTGGGACACAATACATGTAACAATTTTAACAGTTTAACTCTGGGGCATTTAGTTGGTGCAGTGGATAGAGCATCAGCCCTAAAGTCTGAGTTCAAATCTGGCCTCAGACAATTAACACTTCCTAACTGTATAAACATGGGCAAATCACTTAACCCCAAATGCCTCAGCAAAAAAAAAAAAAAAAGAAAGAAAAAAGAGAGTTTAACCCTTTGGCATTAAAGTGCTAGGAAGTATCATATGTAGACTACAAGTACTGTGAGCATTTAGAGAAGGAAGAAATCACTGAGGACTAGAAAGATTCATGAAAAATTTCAGCTGAGTCTTAAAGGCAGGTTCTGCCCAAAGAGGAGGGGCATTCCACAGGAGAGAAATATAAGGGATCAATATAAAAATGAGGAAAGCACGTCTATGGACTTTAAGGAATATATACATTGGGAAATAAATAAAGGTAGATCATTGGGAAAACAGCTCAATCAGTCATTGATTTTGATTTTCTTTTCTTTTGAAACAAGTCTCCTTCCCTTACCCACATAAGATTTAGAGCGTCTATTCACAGACCAGATTCCACTACTAATTGCCACAGGGATTTTGACCAACTCTACTTACAACTTAGGCCACTTCATTCACGTTTAGATAGAACAGTGGCCCCTTGATCAACATATTGGTGCCAGCCTTAGTGTGGAGAACAAATCAGCTTAACACTCTACAACTCACAGCTCAAGGGATCCACCAGCTTCAGTCTCCCTCTCTGGCAGCCACCTTGCCTAGAGATTTTGATTTTTACACATGTTTATTATTTAACTGAGCAAGTCATAAATGACTCAATAATAATTTAATACAAAAGCACAAGTGACCACTATTCAGGACTAACCTTCAGGCTGTTTGACCCAAGGCTATCATTATATCATTACACTTCTAACCTCCGTTCTGAATCTATAACATATACATTTTTGTACATGTTTATTTATCTATTTACCTAAGAATACATAGTATAATTCTTTAAAATCAGCCACTTAAAACAGCACTAAGACATTGGGGACATCCTGTATAAAATACCTTAATTTCATGTCACAGGAAACCCAAGTTCTAGCTATCTATGTTCATGTTGTGCTGTTTTATTTTCTAAACTTAATAGTTAGATCTTAATAGCTAAGCTTTAAAATTAATTTTAAAATTACACTTAAGATGTTATAGAATGCCATCTCAGCCTCAACAACCTTCTGGGGTAGTTATTGAAGCCTTCGTAAACTCAGTCTTACAGATAAAGAAGCAGTTTTGTCCAGGTTACACAACTACTAAGTATCAGAGCTAAGATTCAAAGGAAAGTTTTTCTTAATACCAATACAACCCTTTATTTATTATACTATGGTGGTTTCCTCAAGTCGGAGTCAATAATATCCTAAGGGGCTTTCCAGGAGGTCTCTAACCAGCTTCCCTGAGTTATAGCCTCAAACAAAGTAATTTAATATACTAATATGTAGTGTATGTAGGGAAAGAGAAATCAATATGTAGTCTAGCTTCACAAAAGCAATACATCTAGTAGTCATGATTTAGTAGGTGGCATCCAATACACTAAAGAAAACACATGTCAGCAAATAGTCCTAAAATAAGCTTAAGTTAAAAACAAAATCTGAATGTGAAAGAGAATCTTGTTTATAAAAACACAGATAAAATTTCTATAGCTAGAGAAAGGAAAAGGAATGTTTTTTTAAAAGGAAGTTAGAATATGTTTCATAAGGAAGGAACTAGAGGTGGGTGACAAATTAAAGAAGCATGTAAGAAGGATAAGTACTAGATCAGTGATTCTCAAAGTATGGTCCAGAGAATCCTGGGAAAAGCCTTTCAAAAGATCTTTGCATTCAAAATTAATTTTCATTTCTAATATGGTAAATATCTATAAATATGACTCATCTAAACAAAAACTCTTTGAATACTTCCTCAGTGATAAAGCTTGAAGAACCATTATACTAGAAGAACATTTTTGGGAGGGAATCAAGGGCATAGAAGAATTTGTCTTAGAGAAAAATAGTAGGCTACATCTGTGGCCCTATTTCTAAGTCTGGGTACCAGGAACAGGGCCAAGAGGCAATACCTGAGGTGGTGGTTCAGTGGAATGAAAGCTGAATTTGGAGTCAGACTTGTGTGAACTTGAGGAATCACTTGATCTTTCTAGACTTTTCGTCTATAAAATGAGAAGGTTGGACTAATTAGAGGTTCTTAACTTTTTTGTATCTTCTTGGACCCTCTTTGACAACCTAGTAAAGATTCTAAAAACCTCTTTTCAGAATATATTTTAAATGAATGAAATAAAATACATCAATTACTAAGGAAACTAATAAGTTTTAAATAATTTTCCCCTCCAAGTTTATGGACTTAAACAGATAGCTAGCTAGCTAGCTAGCTAGCTAGCTAGCTAGCTAGATAGATAGATAGATAGATAGATAGATATAGATATAGATATAGATATAGATATAGATATAGATATAGATATAGATATAGATATAGATATAGATATAGATATAGATATAGATAAATTAAGAAGTTCTAGATCTCTGAAATTCTTCTAGATCTATGATCTACATAGATCTAGATACCTGATAATCATGTCTTGCTTTACTCTATTGACAAAAGTTCCTTGATTCATTTTAATTTTGCCACCTTAAATGTAATAAAACAGGATTCCATTGGGGTTTTTAAGAATTAAATAGTTATCTACACTATTTACCTTTGACTTTTATATTATCTATATTATCTAAAAGTTTTTGTTCATTGTAGAAAATAAAGCCCTTGAAGTTATTTGGAGAGTTGATCCATAAAAGTATCTATCCTTTAATTTGCTTGTCTCTTGGGTCTTTAAAGCTTGTGCTAATCTTAGGAGGAAGGATTTTTTAATCCCATAAGTAACTTGTTCCCACAGTATCAATGCTACATAATTGAGCACTCTCTTTTTGGCATCATAATAATACCATCATTGATGAATCTTGCTGTTTAGTATTTTGATTCCTGGTTGATCTTACCCTAGGGGGGTCCCTTCATCTGGACTGTGTAACAGACAGCCCTCTCTTCTCTTACAGGTGGTACTGTGAAGGAAAGGAATTGGAAAACTCACCTGACGTTCAAATCACTCAGGCAGGAAACCTACACTCTCTGACCATCACTGAAGCCTTTGAGGATGACACAGGGCGTTATTCATGTTTTGCTTCTAACATCTATGGGACAGATTCAACTTCTGCAGAAATTTATATAGAAGGTAAAAAAAAAACTGAACATATTTTCATTGAGCAGTGTTAGTGAGTTCTGCAATATAATTCTACACGATGGAGGTTACTCATTTTATTATATTTCTAGTTTAAGATTTGTTTTTTTTTTAAACCTCTAAATTTTTAGAAAGGTTTTTCTAAAACTTTGAACTTTCTCTGGGGATAACTCTTTAATAAATAGGTAATGAGTCAGTTTGGAAATCTGACATCACCTCTTCAGAGGTTTTTTCTAACCCTAATCCTAATCCTAACCCTAATCTTAATAGGCTATATTCTAGCCCTGAATTATCAGTAAGCCAAATATCAGAGCTTTGGTAATGTTGCTAAGATTTTGCTACTACTGTTTTTCTGGTTTTGGCCAAAGGACTACAAACATCTTTACTTTAAAAAAAAAATCAACTGTACCTCATTAATACTAAGGCTATACAGAGGGGCACACAACTACAATATTTGAAATTTTCTTTAAGTCCTTTCTTTCTAAAACCTATGATTTATGGACTAAAGTGAATTACCAACACTAGTGAATGTCGTTCCTTTTCAGATCAAAACTCTGTGGCTGGCTAAGCTAATGAAACTCATTCCTAAACAACTTTCATTACAGGTTTAAACATTTTTGGAAATGTTTATGTAATAAACTATAATATTAAGGCAGTTGTTTTAAGCTCTTTCAGGAGATGGAATTTGTTAGTATAGGTAGAGAATTCCCAGTGTGCAGTGTTCTCGCTCTCTTTCCACAAATGGATAACTCACTTCTCTTAGAGAATATCCTGAGAGCCCAAGTATTTCTCCACACAGAGTCAGAATATGTCAGAGGCCAGACTTGAAACAGGTCTTCCTGAACTCAGAGCTAGCTTTCTCTCTACTGCCTTTTGGTTAAGAAATACTGATCTTAAATTGTTTGTAAATCAATTTAGGAATTAGAATAAAAACCTCTTCTTTCTCTTCCTTTCCCAGGTGCTTCATCGTCTGATTCTGACGGGGACGTTAGTAAGGAAGATATGAATCGGTAATGCTAATTAAATTGATTTTTGAAACTTTTCATTTTGCTGACTACATGCTCATTTCTTAGTTTTCATGCAAACTTTAAAAAAAAACTATGAATTGGCTCCTTCTTAGTTTTGTTTTTTGTTTTATTTTCCTCACACAAAATTTAAAATCTGTAATTTTAGAGATAGATTAATTCAGGTTCATAGCTGTTTGGTCTCAAAAGAGAGGGTTAGGCTGTATCAGATGAACAAACAATCAACTATGTTGTTCTTTTTTTCTTTGGCTTAGTTATCAGACTAATATCAATATTTCCTCTATAAGATAAATAGCAACATAAATATAAAACATGCAAGGGAGAACAAATGATCTTTATACTGCAACTGCTTGACCTTTTCTGATTCAACAATAGTAACAAGATCAAGAACAAAGAATGCCTTTGAATCACCTAGAAAATCTTGAATCATGGTGTGTGGTTTTAGACAAGATGCTGAATTTCTCTTGGCTTCAGTTTTCCCATCTGAAAAAAACGAAGGGGTTATTGAAGAATAAGTTCACTTCCAACTTGGAAATCCACAAGGAAAACTTTTTTACCTGGTAAAAGTGTTGTTGTACAGCCCAGAAGAAAAATGCCCAAGAACTAAAATAAATAATATTAATCCAAGATCTAGCTATTATCACCATCAAAAACCTGAATCTGGACCTCATTGGTATAGGGAATTCCAAGAATGACACTCTCTCTTCCAATCCAAATTTTTGAACCAGGTCATGACAAGATTAAATGACTTGCCAAGATCTAGCCATGGAGCTAGAATATATCCAGGTGGCTGAATCTAAAACTGGCTCTCCTACCCATGCTGCCTGTTACAGAATTCTCTTAATTGCTAAGCAAAGCAATTCAGTGATGATTTTGCTTTTTTCTTTTCTGAGCTTTTATCTGTTACAATTGTTCCATTCACTATGGGACTTACATTCATTTGAAGCAATGTGGTTTAGGACATGGCCTAAGAATATCGGGTCAAAATTCAAAAGACCTGAGTTTTTAGACTGACTTCATTACTAATTACTCATTATTCACTATTGACATTACTAATTAGGGAAAGAAAGTTAACTTACCTAAACTTCAATTTTCTAACCTACAAAATAGGAATAATATCACTCACTCTGACTATTTCATAGAAATGAGAGAGAATGGAAATTTTAAATTAAAAAGCAATGCACAAGTACTAAGGCTTTAGCATTTGTATTGTCACCTCAACAGAATTCTTGTTCTGATGCCACATTGTGACACAAGTTCCCAAAGTTTATGCCAGTGGAATACAAATTTTGAAAGTTTATGCCAGGAAGAATATGGTTTTATTGGTGTATGTGGGTGTGTGGATTCTTTTTAAAAAATTACATAAGAAAACAAACATTATAGTTTCTTCCTTCTCTTTATGTGTAGATATGTTTGTCTTTATTTATGATTGTTAAGTTCACATGCATACAAAAAGAAAATTTTAAACAAAAGATTCTTTTTTTTTATTATAGCTTTTTATTTACCAGATATATGCATGGGTAATTTTACAACATGGACAATTGCCAAACCTTTTGTTCCAACTTTTCCCCTCCTTCCCCTCACCCCCTTCCCCAGATGGCAGGTTGACCAATACATGTTAAATATGTTAAAGTATAAGTTAAATACAATATATGTATACATGTCCAATTCTTTATAACTCCATTTGGGGTTTTCTTAGCAATTTTTTGCCTTTTCCTTCTCTAGCTCATTTTACAGCATGAGGAAACTGTAGTAAACAGGGATAAATTAGTGTTTCAGTGTTACAAAACTAGTAAGTATCTGAAGACAGATTTGAACTCAGGTCTTCCTGACTGCAGACTGGCACTCTATTCACTATGCCACCTAGCTGTCCTAAAAGAGAGAGTACAAAATACTAAAAAATAAAACAATATCATTGTAATGTGTTTGTGCTCTAAATATAAGATTCTAGTCCAGTGACCAATAAATTGATCTGACACTAGACAAACTGAACCAATTGCAGTGTAGTGTATAGAAAGCTGGCCCTGAAATGAGGAATATCTAGATGCAACCTCTGATATATACTGACTATGGAACTATAAGCAAATCACTGAGCTTCTCAGTTTTCCAGGCAACTGATTCTCCTAAGTCATCTAGATAGTGTCAGCCTGAAATGGTAAAGGAAATATCCTAAACCTAGAGCATTTTCAGTAGCATTGAAAGCACAGATTCAGTCTATCCTAACTACAAGTGAAACTAGAAATCAAAAAAAGGGAACTCAAAGCTTCTTTTCATAGAAACAAATAATTGCCAGTTTGTTTTATTGTAGATCTAGGAAACATAATTTCAATTTACCTTGAACTGCTTGTGATTAAACATCAGCCAAAAAAATGAAATTAGCCATATCTTATTGGACAGGAAATGAATGGTTAACCATATGAAAGTCATTTCTAAATCAGTTATCTGTTTACAGTTAAGTCATTGATTGATTAGAGTAAAAGCCAAAACCAAAAATAAATTAAAAGAAAACACTGATTTGAGAACATACTATATGCTTGCAGATTCAACTTGCTATATTCTATCTATTAGTACATAAGAGAAATATATAAAGGAAAAGACTGTTTCTCAATTGTCATTCACAACTGATATCTACCCCATATAAAGCAATGGCCATAACAAGGAGGCCAAAGAATCCAAAAACTGCCCTAATTAGTAAATTCTTGATCCCCTTGACAAGCAGAGAGATATAAAAGACAGGATAATGTTGGCTTAGGTTATGAACTCCTTTTTTAAAACATGACAGAAGTAAATTCAAATCAACAAGCTCTTACTATGTATAAGATTATCTATGTTTGCTGGATGTACAAAGCTAAATAATCCCTGCTGTGAAGAAACTTGCATTCTATTGGTGAGAGATGCAAGGAGTCAACATCTATATAAATGAATATAAGAAAAATCGAGACTAAGAATGCATTAGCAAGTGGGGAGATTAGGAACGGCTTTAATGAGAAAGAGATGTTTAAATTGAGCCTTAAAGAAAGCCATGGATTCTAATATTCATTCATAAGGAGGAACTGCTCTCTAGGCACAAAGGACAGTTTATGTATAAGTACAAAAGTAAAAGACAGAATATTGAGTTCAGGAACAGCTGATGGTCCAGTTTATCCAGAATATGGAATACTACAAAGGAAGTGATATGAAATAAGAATGGAAAGAAAGGCTAGAATCAGTTTCTAGAGGGCCTTAAATACCAAGCTGAAAAGTTTATATTTTAACCTATGGGCAATAAAGAACCACTGAAGATTTTGATAAGGGGAGTGGTATGATCCAAGGTCAGGATTAGCTTGGACGTTCTGTGGAAAATAGATTGGTGAGAGGAGCTACTAGAAGCAGAGATACCAATTAGAGCATCATTGCCATGGTCCAGAAAAGAGGTGCTAAAGGTCTAAAAAAGTAAGATGATTGCATACATAGAAAAGAAAGGAATAGATGCAAGAGATACTGTCAAAGAAAAAAGACCAAAATTTGAGAACTGAATGGATGGTGGGGAGTAGGGGGTAGGGTGTAAAGGAAGGAAAAGAAAAAAAAAGTCTGAGTCCAAAGTGACTGAAGGGTAGTGGTGAGCTTGACAGAAATAGGGAAGTTAGAAGGAAGAAAGAAAGGGAGTGAAACAAGGTAATACAGGTTTCTTTGAAAAGTACAATCTCAGAGGTAAACTTTGTTCAAGGATCTTCTGTATCAAAAGAGGCATAAAATAAGTATACTTGCCAAAAGTATTTGCCACTTTCCTAAAGGATGTGATGGAAAGAGTGATTTTGTATAAAAGCTGAAGTGCTCTAGATGTTGTAGTGTACAAGTGACATTATAGGAATTGCATCTAACTGCTGAGTAGGGTCTCCGCAAGGAGACCTGTGATTTTCTGTAGTATTTGCAATAAATAAATTGTACTTATTTGCAATAAATGCAAAAAGTGCCTACAATATATAATTTTAAAACATCAAATAGTTATTTCATTGTCTTCAAATGTAGCCTATGGTGACCTCCTTGAGAGAATCGTTGAATTTATCTGCCTTGAGTGGTGGCAAATGTGATAAGACTTTTATAACCTACACTGTTTTAAATATCTTACAGGGTCCAGAAGCCAAATGAGGTGTCATCACCTCCTACTAATTCTGCAGTCATCCCACAGGAAGGAGCGGACGCACAGCCTAGTGTGGTCCAGCATAATGTATCTACCATTCGTCAGGTATGAGAATGTGAGCATAATACAAGAGCCCTGAACCCTCCCAACCTGACAGATTCCATGCATTCCTGTTAGAGCATGATCCTAATTCCCTCTCCTATACCTCCACACCTAACGTGAGCAACTTATTTCCACACCCAGAATAACCTACATACATTTGTGTGTACGTGTGCATGTATGTATGTATATTTATGATATGGAAAAAGGGAGTTCCAGGAGTTCCTCCTGCCTTGGGAGTATCTTTCCCAGCTCGGCAGGCAAATGAATCAATTCTCAATACTTTATTGTCTCTAATGCTACAATGTAAAAGATAGAAAGTACATATATATGATGATATCACCCTATATCTGGAGGAGGACATCATCCCATGAGTCTTAATTTTATACTTACTAGAGCCTAAAATTCTTCCTGTCTAGGAAAATACAGTTGTGGTGGTGGTCTTCACAGAACACTAATTTTTTTGGGCAGGTCGTGTTTATTCTAGTGTTATTATATTTTCAGTTGTGATTGCTACACTTTCTATTCATTATTAGTCCTAAGGAATAAAATTTTTATTCTACTCCATAGGGAAATTATAGATAACAATAAAATAATGAATTAACAAAATTAATGAATAGATATTAAATTAATAAAATTTGTCATACATTTATAAAAATCTAAGACAGTTTTTCACTTGATCACTTGAAAACCTGTGGCTTTTCATGTATTAATACTTATATTACCATCTGTTAATAATTGTTCAGCTTTCCAAAAAGGGATTGGCTTTTATGCTACTGAGCTTTAGAGTTACCCCTTACCTCTTGGGAGGAGCAGTTCCTTGCATTAAGTGGATATATGTGGAAGGATTGCATCATCTCAGTGGCCAGGTCTTTGTCACATTCCTTTTTCTTTTAATTTTCAGTGTCAGAGCCCCACAAACTATTTACAAGGACTGGATGGAAAACCTATAATAGCAGCTCCTGTGTTCACAAAGGTAATTGAAACTTCATCTGCCTCTGACATGAAGAACCCACAATGAGCGTACCAACTCAAATAGAAGTTGTTGTTTTTAAAGTCAGAATATGAATTCATCAGGAAAAACTTTGTTTTAGTAATATAGTAATATAAAATACTAATAATAGTTTCAATCTCAATTTTCTAATAATGGCTCCCATGTTAGCAAGCAAGTCCTCACATACTCACCATATATTTTTTTTTGCTTTTAAATTATTCCAGCAGTCTTTAACACCCCTTTTTTGGCCCCAGTTTCAATTTCAAATGAATATTCATCCTTGCTGAGAGCAGGTACCTTTATTCTGCTCAAAGTGTATTTTGGTTTTCATCCTTAATGTTTCTAGTTTAGAAGTTGAGCCTCAAGATTATACCTAGAAAAGCACAAGTCCAAGTTTATCACATGATGCACTTCTCTCCGTAGCTGAGGTCCACTGGCTGATGACTCTTTCTACCACTGAGACTCATCAGTTCTAGAAAAGAGCACCGGGCACAGTGATGAGAGTGCAGGTTTAGAATCAAGAGACCTAAGATTGAATTTTGCCTCAGAAACTTAGCAGTTGGGAGACTGGAGGCAAGTCAACTAACTTGTCAGGTTCTTTACCTGTAAACAACGAATCCTAATCCTCGACAAGCTCATGAGGAAATCACCACAGACTGTAAAGAACTGTATAAACTATACAAAAAATGAGCCATCATTACTGATGACATCATCTACCATGTGGGCAGGTGGTGATCTGGGTCAGTGGAAGATACACCTGTGCAGGTACAATCCCAGTACCTTCAAGTACTGAACAACCATTCACTGGGGTGCTTATCTTTTGGGACTTGCTTTCCAACTTGAAGGATTAAGACCTTGTATCCGGGCTTCAAATTTCTCAAGGAAGAATCAGAATCAAGGCTTTTCAGAACTCTGATTTTAAAAGTAGTTCTTGGCAGAGACAAAGAGTGTGGACTCTCTTCCTCTGCCACAAGCTTTCAGCTCCATAAATGGAGCACACATGCCTCATGCTCAGGGTACTAGTAAGTGCTGGCCCTGTGCCCCAGGGATTCAGCAGCAGCAGCACACTTGCGTCCGTCTCCGTCAGGCAGGGCACTGCTGAGGTCACTCACTGCCAATGTCATTAGCCACATATTTCTCTGAGTCAGTCACTGATGACAGTGCTCATGTGTCTGTGAGCTGTGCTAATGGACCCTTTTGTGTGCCTTCATTTAGGCTATTCCTGTTCTGTTTCCTCATCCCTCACTACCTGTTGTGCCCTATAAAAAGAGTCTTTTTTCATTGATGCTGAGAAATCACCATTTGTATTTTTATAGAGTGTATGATGACCTGTGGAGCACAGTACTGTTTTTAAGGGCCATATCATTTATCCTTATTTGGGGTAAATGGGCACTAATATTGTCATCATTTAAAGTCAGGGGAAAAAAAATGAAGAAAATAATGTTACCCAATGCTCTCCAACAAGTGGATGGTAGGGTTTGTGACTGGACCATGTTGTTATTACTTCATCTTAATTTAATAAAACCCCACTTTTACAAGACTTTTTATGTGACTTTAGATTAGGAAGAGACCTCGCTAATAGACTGGTTTCCACCAGTCCAAATAGTATAGTATGAAGTATTTTTGTAGGGAAAAAAAGGGGTTTGATGAGTGTGCGAAGCTGCTGACCCCTCCCCACTCCCACGCCCATAGCAGCTGCTGCTTGGGTTCCTGCTCCAAGGCTTCAGAAGCTCTGGCTCCAGCAGCTTCAGCAGTAATTTGAAGAGGGCAGTGGGAGAACAGGTGGGGGAAGGGAGAGGTAGAAGAGCAGGTCTGTTATATAACAGCAGAGACATGAAAATTCAGAACAACCAGGATGGGGGTCAGAATCAGAATTCTAACAACTACATAGAGAAAACTCAGACCCTTCTTTTTTTTCCAGATTATTTTCTAAGCCAAAATACGCAGTAATTTGTTGTAGAACTGGAGTTAATGGATTTCTAGCTTTATATAATTATCATGCCTCCTGCATTCTTTGCAGAGATGTTACAAAAATGACAGAGGCACTAACAAAATATTGTATAGAAGAAAATTCAGCTGTAGCTCAATCTAGAACATTAGTAGAGCATGAAAAGGCACTGACTTAGCTCTCCCATAAACCAACTCTCATCTGATACTTTGCAAAAGAAATAGCCCAAGCTAGTTGATGTAGTGGATAGAACACCAGCCCTGAAGTCAGGAGGACCTGAGTTCAAATGTGACCTCAAACATTGAATACTTCCTAAATATATAACAAGCTGGGCAAGTCACTTAACCTCAATTGCCTCTGCAAAAAGAAAAAAAGAGATTGCCTAGTAATTTCTGCCCTTTCCCTTCTTCATCTTCGTCCCCTACCCCATTTCATAGATGAGAAAACTGAAGCTCAGAGAGATTACATGATAGAGGCAGTAAAAATCTATAAAGAGCTCAATAAGCTCAAATTTAATCAACATATTTTACTAATAGATGATTTCAGTGCAAAGATGGAAATGGGGGCAGGCAGGTGAGGTGAAAATGAAATATGTTAGAAAATATGTTCCAGGCTAGAGGTAGTACACTGGTTATAGAATGAGGTTGCCTAAATTTAGACCCTGACCTGACCATTTACTACCTGAGTGACATTTGGTAAATATCTTCATTTCCCCATATGCAAAATGAGGGGGTTGTATCACATAATAGCAAGATCCTTTCCCCTCTAACTGATGATCCTTTGATCCTAAGAAACAAAAGAGGTCAATGAAGCTTACTAACATGTATCAAATATATTTTTTCGCATGAAGAAGCCTGGGAGGTATGTATTAAATGTAAGCACAAGAACATCACTGGATAAAAAAATGAAGCTGAAGTTATATAGACATCAGATTATTACCATTTTCTAAGTAAATTTAACTATTAAAATCAATTGTCACCAAGAAATCAAAATATTAGAAACTGTCTTAGCTAAGCTTTTTTCTTAACAAAAAAAAAAAAAAAAAAAAAAAAAAAGATATGGCAACCAAGAACAACCTTGATTTGGAATTTACTCATTTGTAAAATTCTAAGGATAAGTATGATGGAAGAGTATGAGCAAAATAAACTCATAAAATAGCAAGAAATAGAAAGAAAACAAGGTTATAGGAAAATTGGGTAAAAGACTCAGATTATCCCAATTAAACCAGATTATCACTGGAGCATATAAATATAAAACTGTGAAGAGGATAACAACCTTCCAAAAGAATTGGAAAAAAAAAATCTGTCAAAATTACTTCAATCAATGACAGTAAGACTATCACATTTAGACTCCACTATCACAGTCCCTGATGTAGAACTTTCATGGATGAAAGGAATCAACATTGGAGAGAAAACTGGATTCGCCCAAGTGCACCCAGAGGAGAGAGTCTGTGTTAGGGGACTGATTCAACATATTTACAATCATATGCTGCCTGAAAGGTACAGAGAATGCATGATCTCACTGTCACTGACTATAAAGAATTTTTGATTTGGTAGAGCAAAATATACCTTCCTCTTCTTCAATAAGATGCTTCCTTGTATTGACAGTGTTGTCCAGTGAACAGATCTCTGGCTTTAGAGTCAGAAGTCTTGGGTTTGAATCTTGGTTCTGCACTTATCTACCATATGACTCTAGGCAAGTCACATCACCACTGGGGGGGGGGGGCTCGTTTTCCTCGTTGTAAAAAAAGAAAGGATTGGCTAGAATTGCCTCGAAGTTCCCTTCTGACTCTAAATTTATCCTCTTAGAATATGTCTATTCAAAGTTGCAAGAACAAAGATTGTTTTCTTTTATGACCCTTAAAGCACATAACAGGGAAAGAAAGGTGTGCTGACTCCAGATATTTGGCATTGTCTCTGATGCTAGTTAGCAGAGTTCAAATGGAAAAGAAACTCCCTAGAGAAGATGAGCTCCTCCAGATGCTTTTGTTTACAGGTGTTATTGTGCAGGTAACATCAATCCCCCAAATTCTGCAAAACCTGCAAAATAAGATACATAATCACCCCCCAAAAGTTCATCTTTTTCCCATAGGAAACAAACAAGTGGATAAAGAATGTCTATTGCTAAGATGCATAATTGAACAGACAACTCAAATAGCTGGTACATGAGTAAATATTTTGTATATATACTGTACAAGGGCAATGAGCTGGGCACGGAATTGAACTCACCAGCTTCATGGAGGTACAAATAATCTCAATGGCAATAGATAGACAAATGGTGGGAAGGAAGAGGCTACTACATATTGTTATAGAAGAACTGTACAGAGTTCATGATCCAATGAGAGAGAAAGTATCCCAGGTTGTAAAATGAATAATTCTGATTATTCTTATGCAAACAAATGCAATATAGCCAAAATGAGAAGAAAATCAGGAAACTGGAAAAATGTTTACATCAAGTTTATATGATAAAGGTTTCATCTCTCAAATGTATAGAGAACCGAGCCAAATTTATAAAAATAAGAGCTATTTCTCACTTGCCAAATGGTCATAGGATATCAACAGGCAGTTTTCAGCAGAAATCAAAACTATCAATCGTCATTTTTTAAAAATGATCTAGATAACTAATAATTAGAGAAATGAAAATTAAAACAACTCTGAAGTTATGACAGGAAATGAAAATGACATGGAGATGGTGTGGAAAAATAGGGTCACTAAAGCACTGTTGGTGAAATTGTGAACAGGTCCAACCATTCTGAAGAACAATACACTATACCCAAAGGGCTGTAAAAACTGTGCATATCCTTAGACTCCACAATATAATTACTAAGTCTGTATCCCAAAGATATCAAAAGAAATGATATAATATATTCAAGAATACTTATAGTAGCTCATTTTGTGATGACTAAAAATTGGTAACTGAAGGGATACCCTACCCATCAACTGAGGACTAGCTGAACAAGTTGTGATATATGATTGTGATAGAATACTATTGTGCTACAAGAAATGATGAAGGGAATGGTTTCAGAAAAATCTGGGAATATTTATATAAATTGAAAAGTTGAGAGTTAAGAAAAAAGTTAAGAGAAAAGAACCAGAAAAACATTATACATAATGGCAGTAATATTATAATCAACTGTGAAAGATTTAGCTATTATGATCAATATTATGATCAATAATCCCAAAGGATTTATGATGAAAATTTATATATATATATATATATATATATATATATATATATATATATATATATATATATATATATATAAAACAAAGTTTTATCCACTTCCAGAGAGAGAACTGCAGATTGAACTCTGCAGATTGAAACACTTTTTGTCTATTTTCTTTATTTTTTTCTTGCCTTTTCCCCCTGAAATATGAAAATATATAATGACAAATGTTTTCTTGCATTCTCAATGGATGGAGAAGGGAAAGAGCAAAGAAGAGAATTTGGAACTGAACTTTTTTTTAATTTAAAGAAAAAAAGACAATTGTGCAAAAGAAACAACTTCAAAGATATTATCACAAGAGTACATGACAAGAAAAGGGAGTGAACAGATATGTGAGAGAAGGATAAATAATGGGCAGCATCATCAATAGATGTAGAATTTAGCCCAGTACATTGGGCTGATGGTTAGATATAGGCAAGAGTTGTATAGAATGAGAAGGCATGGATGGGTTACCTCAGCCAGGGAGAAAGTATACACATTCATAATATTATATCAAAGTAAAAAAAAAATTATGCCCATGCTAAGGAACATTTTCTCAGCAACAGTCAAGTAAAACAAGTATAAATATAATTACGTGTACAAAAATAATTTCAAATATAAGAACAGTTATGCAAATAAAAATCTATGTCTTAATCTATCCTATACTTTAGTGTGGAGTGGTCTAACAATATTTTGAAACTTTAACCATCCTCATTTTATTATCAGCAATATTTACTAGCACATTTAGATATATCCCCACAAAGTCCTTACAATGCTTCCATTTATACAATAGTATCTTATGTATGCTCATTGGCTTGTGTCTCATAATAACCTTTCCTACTATCTTCATTTTAAAGTTGATAAAACCAAAATCATTTTCTAGAACTATACAATATTACAGTAACAATTATGTTGCAATATGTTACAACAAAGTTATAAATATATATATATATGTGTGTGTGTGTGTGTGTGTGTGTGTGTGTATATATGTGTGTATATATATATGTTTATATGTACATATATGTGTGTGTGATTCAAATATTAGAGCAAACCTATTAACAATATATTAACAATATAGGTAAAATTATGTGATCTGCACTAGACAGATGAGGAAAAAATACCAATGAAAAAGCCTGAAAGAATCTATCATTTGTTTCCTCCACAAAGCTATGCTCTGATTGGAAACCAGAATACTTTGACATTAAATTCTCTATACAAACTATACTTGTTGATATTTATTATGTCTTTTGCAGTTCTGAGAAGCCAAATCCCATATGTTCCCTGGAGAAGAGAGTTACTATGAAACTTCAAAGTGTTCTACATGATATATGATATCATACTTTAAAAAAAAAAAAGCATATATCTGCTAGGGAAAAGAAAATACAGTAAACCAAATGACTCTTAAAAACACTCTCAATACCTTTTAGGATTAAGCCTGAAATTTTTCACATACATGAAGACTTTAAAAAGGATCAAACATTGGAGGAAATAGTATCTTCTAGAAGTTGACACCAGATTGCAGAAAATCCATCAATTCTTTGCTTTTACAATATATTTCCCACTGTAGATGCTGCAAGATTTATCAGCCTCTGAGGGTCAACTAGTTGTTTTTGAATGCAGAGTTAAAGGAGCACCATCTCCCAAAGTTGAATGGTACAGAGAAGGGACATTGATAGAAGATTCTCCAGATTTTCGAATTTTACAGAAAAGTAAGTTGATTTTATTTAGTGCACTTTATTTGTTGGATTTTAAACTTTAATTCACCCCAACTTGGGGCAGTCAAAAATGTTGAAATGAAAATGTTTTGCATATCAAAAAAGAATAGCACTTTACAAAATCTTTACAATTTAGTTGCCATTAATTGCTTTTCTGAAGTAATCATCATCATCTTCATCATCTTCATTGTCATCTTCATTTTCTCTTCCTCTTCCTTCTTTTTCTCTTCCTTCTTTTTTCTTTTCTTCTTCCTTCTCTTCTTCTTTTCCTCCTCCTTTCTCTTCTTTTTCTTCTCCTTTTCCAATACCCAATGCTATATTTCTATTCTAAGAACAATTTTAGGTACATTAATAAGGTAGCCATGAGACACAGCAAGACCCAGTTTAAGGATCTTGTTCAGCTTATAAGATGAGATTTATTCTTGGTGGAATACTCAGATATGCTCCAAAGTATATAGTTTATTTACCTGCTCTTATTACAGCCATTCTGAAATACTCCCCAACTCTTGCTGTCAAAATCAGCATTTATTTTATTATACTTAGCATTGATTTACAGAGCTTACCAAATCAATTCTAAAAATAAATGCATATAGAGTTCCCTAGGAAGTCTCACAAGAAAATATAATATGTATAAGTGAATTTTCTTAGTCTAATGTTTTTTTTAATTCTTTTCTTTTTTAGAACCACGCTCTATGGCTGAACCAGGTAAGAGGTCATTTGAAACTAATCTCTTTTGGTCTCAGTTTCCTCTCCTCTATAAAATAAAGATAATAATAGTACTTACCTCTTAGTGTTGTCAGGAAGATCAAATGAGACAATATATGTATTTTTAAAACCTTAAAATATTATGTAAATGTTAGCTATTACTATTATTTCAGTTACCCAAAGTGTCACTTTCCTGCTATACAACTATTTCTTTTTGAATCTAGGTGCAGCTTATCCAGTTATTGTTAATAGCTATTATTAGACATGGTCCCTGAGTTCAAGTTCGTTACTTGGGGGAGCTCCCCATTTTGTGGCATTTTCACATTAAGGGCTGGTCTTACAAGGAGGACATTGTTTACATTAAGTGATTTCAGGGGCCCTTTTAGAGTTTCCCACATCATCTGCCTGATTACATAAATTTTACAGTTAGAGATTTTTTTCAAATAAAATGTGAAAGCTGCCAAAGGGCAGCTAGATGGTATAATGGATAGAATGCTGAGCCTGAAGTCAGGAAAACCTGAGTTCAAATAAACCTTAGACAAGAGCTAGTCATATGATTTTGGGCAAGTCATTCAACCCCATTTGCTTCAATTTCCTCTTCTGTAAAATGAGCCAAAGAAGGAAATGCAAACCCACTCCAGTATTTTTGTCAAGAAAACCCCAAATGGGGTCACTGAAAATCACACATGACTAAAAAACTACAACAAAAGAGGAGACAATATGGAGAAGGTAGAAGAATGGAAAGGAGAAATTAGACCTGCCAAAATCAAACTTTACTTCCTCATAGTTTTGCCTTAGAATGGATGATTCATATCATGGTTATTCATATAATGTGGTTATTACTAATTATTGAAGGGTCAAATTGCCATTGAGCTATTTTAGGTTTTAGGTACAGCTGTTTTTTTTATGGTCAGGTCATCTGGGTAATGATATCAGAGAAGTAGGACTTTTACCACCATAAGGCTCCTTGCCATTAAATCTCAAGAAATATCTACAACCTATGTTAACATGGCCATAGGAGTTGGTGCTGAGGCAGCGTGGTGTGGTGGAAAGAACTGGAAATAAGAGGATATCCATTTGACTGTGCAATGTTCTATGTAACCAGGACAAGTAATTTTGCCCATATAGATCCTTATCTTCAAAATGAAAGGTTTGGACTGGATTCAAAATTGTCTTCCAGCTCTAAATCTAGGAGTTTATCATATAAAGTCTAGTACATAGGCTTTATATGTATATAAATGCATATAAATAATAAATAAATAAAGTATGTAAATATACACATATATATAGTATATATAAAGTATACTCATTTTCACCCTTTTTGTCAAAGAAAGTACTTATAATTCAGCACACATAAAGAATTATCTTAGCATTTCAGTAGAGGAATCACTTCATTATTCTTTTCATCTAAAACATTCAAAGTATTTTCAATAGGCAGAAAATCAAATTCTAAAGGCTAACAAATGTCTATTTATTTTCCCATTTTAGATTTGTGTCCTTTGGGGGAAAATTGCCAGAAGAGTTGGTACAGATGAGATGGCTCAGATTAGAAACTATTCTACTTGCTTCTTTTAAGGGAATCCAATTATCACATTTTTCTCATGCGAGCACATTCACATTTTCAGCTCTTGTGTGTCTGTGAGATCTTAAATTTGTTGGTCATTAAATTGCTCAGTTGTATTATTCTTAATTCAGACTATCTCATAGAATTATAGGAATAGCAAATAGGAAACCTTTGCCCATACTCAGATAGTATTTTTGGACTGAATTGTTAAATTGTGCAGCCAACTGGTCAGTTTGGTCCAACGGCTGTTTTGACAGATTTGGTTCTCATTGGATTGCTTGACTAAATGGACTGAATCAGTGAGTTGACTTGGTGTTATATAGGCTTAGTATCAGACCAGTCATTTTTGGTATCCCCAAAATGTGAATATTTCTAACACTGTCCCTTATCATGAAACACTCGCTTTTTCTGGTTTGTAGAGGAGATTTGTACGCTGGTCATTGCAGAAGTGTTCTCAGAAGATTCTGGAAATTTCACTTGTACAGCAAGCAACAAGTACGGCACAGTGTCAAGCATCGCACAGCTGACTGTGAGAGGTATGGACTGATCCTAATGGTCTTTTCACTTTAAAATGTCAGAGCAGGTTAAGCAGTGACATGAAGTATCAATGCTGAGATTAATTTTAGCCTTTCCCATGCAGCTGTCCGTGGTATCTTTCATAAGTCATTGAATCATTGGGGGAAGACATTCTTTGGACACATTCCAGTTATTGATATCCTTTCCCCTACTTACTGAGGATAGAATCCCATTCCAAATGTACCAGTTGTGCTCTCCTCTATTACGCACAAAAGGAGACCATCATCTCTCTGGTCTTACGTATGCTATTCCTAAAATACTTCTCCAAATATCACTTTTTTTGTTGTTGCCACTGCGTCATTACACCCTGTGCTTAGATTAAATTTCTAATCCTTTAAAGCCCTAGGGTTTCCTACATTCTTCTTTTCTGACAAGTGTTCTTAATTTGCATGTCTAAATAGTTGATAGTTGATAAGAAGTTTATGCCTAAAGCAAAAGAACCCAAGTTCAATTCAGCTTTACCACTTACTAGTTGCTATTGAGCAAGTCGTTCCAATTCTCTAGCATCTAGGTTCTCCTGTGTAAAATGGGGATGCTAGGATTCTATCCATCTCAAAGGATTATGGTGAAGATCAAAAAGAAATTTTCTTCAAGCAAGTTTTTAAAAGTACTACATAGATGTAAACTTCTATTATTCTTCTATTATTCTATCAGTCTGTTGTCACTCATCTACCAAAGCATGAATGTGTTATCATGCCCAACTAACTCCCCTGCTCAGATCAGCAAATCCTTAAACCCAACTCCCATATTTTTTGTTCTTCAAAGAGAAAAAACTTTACTCATTCCTCCCCATATTTGTTCTTTCAGGTACTGAGGACCATAGCAATAATGTGACTCCCCACCCAGCCAATTCCATGGACAACTCAACTGTTGTTGAAAACCAATCATCCCCACCTAACCCCGAACCCCGTTCCATGGAACAACCCCCCAGACCCAAACTTGAAGGGGTTCTGGTGAATCACAATGAGCCCAGATCCAGCTCTCGGATTGGTCTTCGAGTACACTTCAATTTACCTGAAGATGATAAAGCAAGTGAAGCATCTACTGAAGATGGAACCACGATTACTGACCAGATCCAAGCTGATCTTTTACAGGATCGGTTCAATGGGCAGATAACAAGGACACCTGAACCTTCCTCACCTGTTAAAGAGCCTCCTCCTGTACTAGCTAAACCAAAACTGTGAGTAAAGAGCAAAATAGCAAGATATTTCCTCTCTCATGCTTTCTTACAATTCTAGGGATAGTAAAGAGCTACACAGGTCATCTGATCCATTCCTTTGCCTCCAAACTAATGCCAGGACCAAATTCTGAGATCATAGCTGTACAATGAAAAATTACCTTTACTGCTGAAGGCTCCCAAGACAGAAATTTCCATCACCTCTGTACAAAATGTGTTCTAAGTACTTAATGACCTAAAAGAGGTCATTAAAAGCAAAAGGCTTTTTTTGTCTCTATTCTCTTCCTGTTATAGAACAGTAGCCTAGCTTTTTCTTAATGTTTCCTTTCTCTCAATGGATATACTATGGTAATATTAAGTATATGGCACAGAATTAAAGGATTAGAGTTATGTTTTAAAAGCAAGCCAGGGTGTTAGATCTAAGATATTTCATAGGAATGTATGACAAGAAAGGATGCCAAAAGTAGGCAGAAAGGAATTGTTTGTAAGGATGATTTGTATTTCTGGCTTTGTTATTATCTATTCCTAGTTATCCTAGGACAGAAGATGTTGGATGAGAATGCTAGAAGAGTACTACCACCTCTTTTTATCATCAAAGTTCTAGATTTTATAGATTGTTGACATTAATACTGGCTCTAGACAAAGCCACAAAAGCAGCAGGTTTTCTTTCTTTTGGGGGGTTGGCAGCCTCTATTTCCCCTTTTTACATTCTCCTCCTCTTTAGCACCCAGACTTCCCATGTTCCTCTTTGTACAGCACCCTGTCTAGAAGTGTCCTATGTGTGAGATGTTACTCATTTTATCCTACAAAATTTAGCTGCCCAGTGTTCCCTCCAAAATTTTCCCACAAGAGGACTGACTGCCTAAATTGAAAAACTGATTGTATTCATAGCATTAATAACAAATAACTGATAGATATGTGTGTATACTTCCCAAATATCTGAATTTTAAAAGGACCTTCCATGCTATAACCAAAAGTACTTAGTAATAGAAAAAGTTTAAGCAAAGAGATACAAGGGAAAAGGAAAAGTTTTTTCAAGCATCTCTCAGAATATACTATACAAATAGTGGCCACCTGTTTAAAAATATGGGAAGGAGAGGGAATGGAATAAGTATTTATACAACACCTACTATGGATCATAAAGTTAAGTGCTTTACAAATATTATCTTATTTGATCCTCACAACAATCTTCAGAGGTAGGTGCCATTATTAACCCCATTTTACAGATGAGGAATTGAGGCAAACTGAAGTTAAATGATTGATCCAGGATCATATAGCTAATGAGTGTCTAAAGCTTTATATAAGGTCTTCCTGCCTCCAGGCCCAGGACTCCTTCCACTGAACCACCTCACTACTGGAATCTGACTCTGATTAGAATATTTGTGAAATCTGAGTTCTGCTACTCCTCTTAATCAGGGTGGGGAGAATAAACAATAGTAATAATAACAATGCATTTTCCATATGCAAATACGATGGTATTTTTTTCCAGTGGTATTGCTGTTTTTGCTTTTTTTTTTCTTTACTCTCTTACATTTCCTTTCTTAGACTCCCCAAATCACATTTGCACTACCCTCTGCTACAATTATAGCTGTAATCTATAGCCATGAAGCAATTTTCTCCATGTGAAGCTAATATGTGAGTCCTTTTAGTCTCACTGGCCTTATTGACATTCCATATGAAACCTACATGAATTCTAAAGCAGAAGAGTTAAATGTGCATCTTTTTAAAGAATGTTTTTGACCCCTCCAGGATTTATGATATAACACATAAGGACTAATGTGTTTTTTTTGGAATTAAACAAATAATAAACCCAAGGATCACATAGTTTAACTTTTATTTGAAAGATGCTAAAGCAGGATAAAACCATTTAACACTCAGAGACTCTAGCCCATATTTGTTATCTTTTTTGAGATGTCCTCTGTTTACATTCCATACATTATATTTTCTATAATAGCATGATCAAATATTTCAGTAATATCATCAGAGCAGAATTTAATAATATGAATAAGGCCTAAAGCTATTTCCTCCCAAACCCTTTTTATGGAAGATCAATTACAAAATTTAATCTATGGAGTATTATCTGTTTGCTAACAGGATAAAATCTATTAACAGTTAAGAAAAATTATATCCAGAGACACTCCTAGACTGAATGTGTTTCTTCCAAAATAGGAAAAGGAATTTACTGAGTCCAGGAATGCTGGACTAGAATGCAAGAGACTTGGGCCCAAATCTAACATCTCAATTATGTAGCCATTGGTTTTTGAGTCAGTAAACCTTTAGTTTCCTTATCTGTAAAATGAGCAAGGAAAATTAAATGATCTTTCTGGTCTCCTGGTTTCCTTATCTGTGATCTTTCTGGTGCCTTCTAACTCTGATTCTTTATGATTCATATGGTTAATTCTTGTTAACTTTTAGTACCTTAATGCTTCAAGAATGAACAATCAACTACTTTAACATGATCTATCTTTTGGCTGACAATGAATAGAAATCACAAGATGCTTCTGCTGAGCATATACTAGGAAAGGGAAAGTGACTAATGGAACACTTTAGGTTTCTGGAATTAGAAAGCTGTTGCTTAGTCTTGGTATTATGAGTTCCCACAGGGCTGAGGGGGAATGTGTATTCTGAATTCAGTGTATTAGCCCAGGGGTCCCAAAGTTCAAGGTGTAGTTGTCCTTCTACCTACCAGAGATTATACTCCTGACCTATTTATGCATCTCTGTTTAACCATCTTAAAAATATTAACTCTCTTGGGAGAAAAATAATCATTTGTTGTATTAGCCAACAACTGTGAAAAAACTATTCTCATTAGGAAATTTCTGTTACCTCTATTCCTCAGTTTCCTATAAATGAAAAATATACTCCCTCTTCTCTCACAGATTAAATAAGGAAAGTAAATCTAAGATGCAATTGTAAATTTTTTCAATTCCTAAGAGATGAAAGATATGTATTTGAGAAGAGAAAAAGAAACATAAGCTATCACTGATGTAAAACAGGAAGCATCTTGAATACAGATGAAGATAGAATTAAAATGAAAGAGGGCCTCGTTTTAAATTTACATTCATTTCCAATTATGTTCTTTCTAGAGACTGAGGTATAAGGTGCTAGTTTCCACACTGCCAACAAGAGGATCCTTGTGTTTCTATGACCATACCTAGTGACTGTAGTAAAATGAAAATGTCAGCAGTATCTTTACTAGTTGAGCGAATTTCCTAATGGTTGAACTCAATTATCCTTTAACAGCATTGCAAATAGATACAAACATTTCTGGATCCTTCCTACACTTAACCACGATGTCAACAATGATACATCAGTTCAGAATACAACGCAATAAAGATGAAATAAAATGTCAGGACTGTCCATCATATCCATTTTTAAAATTTTATTTAGTTTTTTAAAATTTTTCTCCAGTTACATGTAAAAACAATTTTAAACATTCATCTTTAAAACTGTGAGTTTCAAATTCACTTCCTTTCTCCCATTCAATTGAAAAGGCAAGTAACTTGATGCAGGTTATATACATCAGTAGTCATGCAAATCACTTCCATATTAATCATGTCCTGAAGGGGAAAAATAGAAATTATAAAAAAAAACTCAAGAAAAATAAAGTTTTGTTTTTTTTTTAAGTATGCTTTAATCTGTATTCAGACACTATCAGTTCTCTTTGGGGATGGAAGATATTTGGCATAAGTTCTTCAGGGTTGCATTGGATATTGAGAATAGCTAAGTCATTCACAAGCTGATCATTTTATAATATTGCTGTTACTCTGTATATCTAGCTCATCATTTCCTATAGCACAAAAATATTCCCTCTTAATCCCATGCCACAGTTTGTTCAACAATTTTCCAAATCTTTGCCACCAGAAAAGAGCTGCTATAAATGGGTTTTGTACACATACATCCTCTTTTTTTGGATGGAGACATAGCACTGGTCTAAAGTGCTAGGTCAAAGGTTATTCATGGTTATGTAGCCTTTGGGGCATGGTTCCAAATTTCTCTATAAAATTGTTACTTCAGTTCACAACTCTACCAAAAAATGCATTAATGTTTCATTCCCATCCCCCTACATTCCTACCAATAGCTGTCCTTTTCCTTTTCTGTCCTATTAGCCCATTTAATAGATATGAAGTAGTACCTCAAAATTATTTTAATTTGTATTTTTCAGCCAATAGTTAGTTAGAGCATTTAAAAAATATGGCTAAAGATAGCTTTGATATTTCATCTGAAAACTGTTCTCCTGGATCTATTTTCCAGTTCATTTGTTTTTTTCAATGAGATATTTCCATTGTCTTTTCATTCTTTCAATTTTGTTTATTTTTTCTTGATTTCTCATAAAGTCATTAGCTTCCACTCACTCAATTCTAATTGTTAAGTAATTTTTTTCCTAGGTGAGATTTTGTGCCTCTTTTTCCACTTGGCCACTTCTACTTTTTTTTTTCCAATTCTACTTTTTAAGGAATTTTTTTTCAGTGAATTTTTGTGCCTCATCTTCCAGTCCACTCATTTTGAGTTCTTCTATGATCTGAAACCAATTTATATTTTTCTTGGACGCTTTGGATTCAAGAATTTTAACTTTGTTTTCTTCTACCATGTGTATATTTTGATCTTCCTTGTAACTTTTCTTGTAACCATAGTAACTTTCTGTTGTTTGATTTTTTTTCTGTTGTTTGCTCATTTTCCCAGCCTATTTCTTGATTTTTAAAACTCTTTATTAAAAATAGCACTCTGATTCTAGGTTGGAAGTGTATTGTCCCAAGCTTCAAGGATTTGCATAACTGTTTTCAGAGATAGTTCTAGGACGTTTTTAATACTTTCAAGACGGTATAATCCAAGGAGAGGTGTTTACTAGGAACTGTGATGAGGGTTCCTGCTTGCAGCTGCAAATTCTGGTGTATTAGTGCTTCTCCTCACCCTGGGGTCTTCCACCCAGAATTGTGATCCAGGTCTAAGTATGGGGCAAAGCAACAGAGTCCTGCTTCAGTGCTAGGAAAGAGACCCTTGTAATTTCCTCCTGACCAAAAATTGTTCAACCTCCTTACCATCTGTGGGCAGAAAGCTGTGGAAACCACTGCTGCTACAGGGACTCCTAGGACTTGCTCCTGAGGTCTTCTCCTGGTTTGCTAGGACTGGGACTGTGTTGGCAAGACCTATACTAGACTGTGCTCCACTCTCAGCCAGGTGCAACAGATCTTTCCTGTGGACCCTCAAAGTTGTCTTTTGTTAGAAAAGTATTGCACCCCATCCTTTTGTGGGTTCTACTGTTCCAAGAACTGTTTTATGATGCTTTTTAAAGATATTCAAAAGGGTTTAGGATAGAACTTGGGAGAATTGCTGCCATATTGGCTCTGAAGCATGCCTCCCTCCTTTCCTCTCCTGAGAGCCATTTTAACTTAAATTCTTGTCCACGCCTTGCCCAAAATTATTTTTTCAGGCCTGGGCTTATGAACTTGTTAATGGCATATTCCAGGATGGAATTTATGGAAGAAATAGACTCTCATGATCTTTACAAAGTATCTGCTAGCAATCAATCAAGATTGTATTAAGTGCCTACTATGCTCACAATGCCCCCCAGAAGTTGCCCTGCATCATGTGTTTAAAACAGATCATACTTGGTTGACTATGGCTCATTTTGAAGAGGTTATCCTGCATTCATGTCACCACTAGACATGGTTTTGTATCATTAATATAGTCACCCTTAAAATAGGCTGCTCCAGAAATAGCAGCCAGCTCCTCTTAAATTTGAACTAAAGGTTAGTTTAGGTTAACAGTTAACAGTAATTCTTCTCAGAAAAACTGAGATTCAACTTTAGTGTTGTTTCAGTTTGCTTATATGCATGTTAACAATTTGCCTTTCCTGCTTCTTCAAATGTAAAATAGTTGTAAATATTTAGAATAAGTTTTATTTCCTAGAATTATAAAAAAAAATAAATAAAACTAAAAACTGTTTTACCCAAATTGAATTCAAAATTTTGGTTTGACCTGATTTCAAATTGAATTTGGTATCTAAGTTTTTAAAAGCAAAACAAGATTCTGCCATATGTTTAAAGAATTACTTTAGAGTTTTAATGAAATAAACCAAATTCTAGCACTAGTGTCCAAAACTATATTAATGAAAAACAGGTGAAGGCCAAACCTTGGCATTAAAACTAAAATCATCTAAACAAATCCCATACAATGTTACAGCCTATCCCTTCTCCCACCCTTAAAAAAACAAAACAAAACAAAAAACTAGGGTTTATCCAGGGTTTATCAAGCAGTGCCATCTAGAACTTTTGAACTGAGGTAAGGATAAACAAATAGAAACAGGGTCGGTCTACATAGTAGCATAAATAGTTGCCTGCCTATGTGGAATCATTTCAAAGGTTATCAGGAAAGTTCTTTGCCACTTGCCAAATACTTCCCATTCTCAATGGATGATTCCTAGACTTCCATCACTCTGTTAGTTTAAAAGTCTTTGATCCCTGTAAGGAGATGTAACCTTTTATGCTATTATCAATCATTTGTCCTTGAGGATGAATAAATTTCATCCCTTTTCAAAAAAAATTTTGTGAAGAAAGGAATAGGACAGGGAGCAGTTGGGAGAGGACTGGGTGCCTAAAGTGAATGGAGTCCCCACTATTGAGCTCAACTGGACCAGGTTCTGTGGAGGAACCACCTAATTCTCAAATTTGTCTATAGCTGATTTTTACACAAAAAGTTCACATGTGGGCTTATTCATTATGTCTTCAAAATCTAACAAATAATGAAGTCATTTATTCTGACAGGGATATCTATTCTCAGAAAATTATACCAAAGAGTAATTTATAGGCAGTTTCAAAATTGATAGTTCTTAAAGCAGGAAAGATCCAAAAGTTTTTAATTAAAAACATGTTTTCAGTCTAAGTCTAGTGGAGAACAAAGACATTGAGTTATGTTCAATTGATTATCAAGATAACAGCTCCTATGGTAGAATACTGTTTTTTTCCAGTAATATTTAGCACAGTAGTGACAACAATGCATAGCATCACAGGCAGAAAGGGAACCCTTAGTCATTTGTGCCAGGAAAATTGTACTGGCTTTATCCACATAATTACTATGTGCGTATTTAAGCAAAGGAAGCAATGCAGCCATTGCTTAAGGAATTGAGCCTCCCCTTCACTACACTGAAGATGCAAAGAGTGACAAAAATGGAGAGAGGGAATGGAGAGGGGGAGGAGAGGAGAGGAAAGGAGAAGAGCAAAATGAGAGGAAGACAGAGAGGATTCAGCTTTGGTTCTTGGGAAGGTTTGGGGACCTCCCGTGTGTCATGGTACCCTGCTGGGGCACCACCTGTTTCTGGGATGTCTCCAGAAAGGAGCCTGCTGCGTGTGTGCTCCTAAGGATGACTCATGCATCTGTCACTGAGTTGTAAACTGCCTTGAGGTTTAAGCACAGTTTGCATTGTCGGGAATGGTCTTTGATGAGTCTGCCTATATTCAGACATAGGGGAAACTACAAGCCTGATCAGTTTCTTCTGAGGTCATGGATCCATCTTTGGAAGGATACCAGTAGGAGGGAGGAATGAAAACGACAGCTATGGAAAAACTAGTCTCCTTTTTTTCCATTTTGTAAGGGGAAAAACAAAACCCAACTAAGCAAGGCTGTGTAGAGGTCAAACAGTCCGAGCTGAGCCCTAGTGCAGATCACTAGTATTGTAAATAACCTATGAACAAGCTTGCACATGGTGACAAATTTTTTTTTCTCTCTCTCTTCTCCATCTTTTGTTTTGTATGCAGCGATTCCAGTCAATTACAACAGCTTCACAACCAAGTTTTATTGGAACAACAGCATTTACAGTTTCCATCTTCCTCATCGCCAAAAGAGTTTCCTCTGAACATAAACTTGACCAACTCTATTGCTCCCCAGCCAGTGGCAACCACATGCAAACAGATGAAGGTCCCTCGGTCACAGTCATTCACTTACACTCGACCTAAACAGTTTCTCCCATCTCAGAACGCAGTCTTGGCCACCACATCCCCTTCTAGCTCTCCAGTGTCCACCTTGAGCAATACACCTCAAGCAATGCAGAGGACAGCAAGTAAGGAAAGCCTTTTGGGCTCTCATTCCTCAGTGCAAACGAGATCTCTTGGGACCTTTTCCAGTCAAAATGAACTGCCTTTTACCAGTCTAGCAGAATCATCTCAGCCTCCACTCACATTCTCTGTTTCCAGTGGGAACCAATTTCAGCCCCGTTGTGTGTCCCCAACTACTGCCGTCTCTCCTACCAGTCGGATTCAAAACCCGGTGGCTTTTCTCAGTTCCGTTCTTCCCTCTCTGCCAGTTATCCCACCCACCAATGCCATGGGCCTGCCTAAGAGCGCACCATCTGTGTAAGTATAACAAGATTCTGGCGGGGGCAAGACCCGTTTATAGGGGTAACATCGATCCCTTGGAGTTCACAGTCTGGGAGCTTAGGAGCCCAGCAGGTTAGGATCTGCTCTGGCTTGTGCTGCTCCTCCCAGACCACTCGGCCTTAGCTCTGCCCCCCCCCACCCCCCCGTTAATAATCAGGATAAAGAGTTTCGAAGTGGCCACGCTTCTCAGGCACAAAGTCCCAGCAGCAACTGGTTCATTGCAAGATTTGTCCCTGGCATTCCAGTCAACTAATATGCATTTATTAGGCACCCAATATGTGGCAGACCCTGAGCTGGAAGCTGGGGATACAAGAAAATCAAGGAGAAGCCCTTGTTTAGAAGGATTCCACATTCTGGCGGGGAGACCACGTGTGAATCAGGATGTGTGTCTCATCAAAGGGGAGGGGAAGGGAGAAAAATCCGATGCGAAATGAGGGGAGAAAATGTGTTTTGGCCCCGGCTTCATTTTAATGGAGCCCTTCCCCGAAACGCCCCAGGCGGGGCCCTGCGCTTGCTCGGGGCGTGCGGGAATTCTCTCGAGAATTCTCGGGAGGCCGTAGTGGGGCCTACGGATACTCAATGTGGCAGCTTCCCTCCAAGGCCGCCGTCTTCAGCCTAGCTCAGGAGCCTTTGGCAGGTGGAAGATTGCCAGCCCAGGGAGGGATCGCGGGTAGATGGAAGAGGGGTCCAGGAGCACCGAGGACCAGCCTTGAGGGCCTGAGTCTCGGACACCTCCCCAAGCAGGTACCAGAAGGAAGGCCCTCCGCTGGGAAAGGAGCCCGCGGGACTCACGTGTCAAAAACAAGGCACGATTGGCTCACCTCTTAGGCGCCGACCCTCTCGGCGCGTGACATTATTGGCTGCCCAACCCGCGGAGGCTGGCCTCTCTCCTCATTGGCCAGAAGAGCCCGGCTTTCTAGTGAGGCGTCTCAGTCATCCAGGAGCCGCGCGTCCCAGAAGGGACTGGAGACCCAGGTCCACTGGGGCGGCCCCTCCCACCGCCCACCTCAGGGATTCTGGGTCTGAGGAGAGCGAGAGGCCCCAGAAACTCCCCAGACCAGCCTAGATAGTCGCCCTTCCTCAGGCAGGGCGAGGCGCCTCTCCACCAATGCGGAGAGGAGAGCTTTGGGCAGAGGGTCACGTGAGTTTTCAAAACTCCCTGGCCTGAAAAATTCTTTCTCTCCTTGTTCTGTGTGGAGAAACCCCTGAATTGTCCTGGCGTGGTAGGGTGCTGAGTCATGAAGGCGGGGCACGACCCCGCAGCCCCTCCCCTCCCCCCCGGGCCATTACCGGGGGAGCCTCGGGACGCCACCTGAGGCCGAAGGGGGTGCAGCCCTCGAGGAGCTTACAGCCCAATGGTAGAAATGCAAACAAATAGCAGCATAAACAATAAATAGGAATTATTTAGATGGAAAGCTCTGGACTTTAGAGGGCCCAGGGAAGGCTTCAGGTAGGGCTTGGTCTCTGCTCTTCTAAAGCAGCCTTCCTTCTCCATTGTGTCTTATCTTCTTTTGCTGCTACGGAGTAGATGTGACAGGGGGAAGGGAAGGGAAAGGAAGGTGCCGGACCAAGCATAAGAAGTTTAGTTTAGGAAACTGGACGTGCACATTGGTTGCTAAACTTTTAAATCTTATTGAGCACTTGCCAGGCGCGTGCACGCACGCGCGCGCGCACACACACACACACACACAATCACAATCACGTAAATTCAGATTTACTCCTCTAAGTGTATAGTTGGTATGGCACTCACTCGGCCTTTGCAAACTTGAATCATTTCCTAAATGGGTGTTGAATGAGTGTGCAAGAATAAACAAGCCTTTATTGTCTACTATGTATCTCTACGCCAGGCATCCGGAATACAAACAAGAATGAAATAGCTTCTACCCTCAAGAAAGTTACATTCTATAACGAGATAAATCATGGATACAAGTGTATCTATATAAAATTAATACAAGGTAATTATGAGAAGGAGGAGTTAGCAGCTAGGGGGATTAAGAAAAAGGATTTTAAACTCAACTTTGAAGGAAATTAGTGATTCTAAGAGGCAAGGTAAAAGCAAAGTACTTTCTAGGTGTAGGAGACCGCCTGGGCAAGAGCATGGAGATAAGAGATGAAATTTCATGTTAGGAAACAGCAGGAAGGTTAGTTTGGCTAAGATTGTTTAAAGGGAAGTAATATTTGTTAAGGATAGAAAGGTAGTTATTAGCCAGCTTATAAAGGTCTTTAAATGCCAGAAGAGTCCATATTTGATCCTAGAAGTAACAGAAAACACTCATTTTTATTTAAAAGAGGAAGGATCTGGTCAGACCTGAATTTCTGGAATATCACTTTGGGTGCTTAATAAACACAGAGTAGGAAGTAATTATACTTCATAAAGCATACTTTTAAGAAGGTAGAATACATTAAATTTAGCATTAAGTCCACTATTTAGTTCTGCTTTCTATTTGAGTCATCCAAATTTTATGTAGGCTTTTCATAATCGGCCAGTTTTCATTGCTATGATAGCTATGGATTTCTTTCGCAGGTCACCTCAGGGAGTGATAAAGAAAAATCTAAAATCTTCTCAGCCAGTGACAGATGACAACATTCGTGAGAATAAGTCTTCAGTGATTCAGGACTTAGAAAAAAAAATGCATTTCAGTGATATCCGATCAAGCCAGCAGGTAAGAGCATATTAAATTAAATGGTTTTTTTGGAAACAAATTTATGGAAAGTTGAATGTATCTGTCTATTTTTTAAGCAAGGAGTTATAGAGCCAGGCCTTGTTTATGATATCCTAAATGGAGAATTATAATTGGAAAAATTTGGACTCAAAAACAGAGGAATAGCTCCTTGTGTTTTGATATTATTTGGGATCCAGATGGTTGATTGGAGATTTAGCTCTTTAAAACATCAGTCTGGGAATGTAGATGTTCCTGACTTCAGGAAAAAGTATTGGAAGGCAGAATCTAATCAGAACTGACAATACCAGAGGAATTCCTTTATTTAAATTTTTGTCTGCCCATATAATCAGTTTATTAAAACTTTACAGCCAAAGGTTGTAACCTAACATAGAATAAATTGTGGAAAGAAGAAAGTTAATTTCATTACCCATTTAATTAACAATCTTGCTCTTGGTTTATCCCAGTAATTTCTTATTAGAAACACTTTGATGTCCAATAATTTCAAATTCCAAAACTCATTGGGAGCTCTCTGCAAATATAGCCCAGTACCTGTATTCCTATTGGGAAGGGAGTCTGTTAAGGACTTGTCTTACCTCCTTTTCCTGTTTTAGTCATACTGTGCTATTCACTGACTGAATCTAATGTGACTGAACTAAAGTGTTTATATTGTGAGTTTGGTCATTAGTTTCTTTTTCCCAAAGAATCATTGATTTATAAATATGTTAATTTCCTAATATACCTCTCCCAAAGAGCTATCTTGTATAACAAAGAATAAAAAAAAAAAGAAAGAGGGGGAAAACTGCAGTACTATGAACATACCATCCTCATTGGTTTTGGCATTTATAATGTACTTTAAAGTTTGCAAAACTCTTTACAGATATCTCATTTGATCCTTACAACAACCCTGGAAGGTTGGTGCTATTTTTATCTCATTTTTGCAGATGAAAAAACTGAGGCAGAAAGCAGTGATGTGACTTTCTTGAGGTTACACAGCTAGTAGTTGTCTGAGGTTTGTTTTGACCTCATCTTCCTGCCACTAGGTCCAGGGCTCTCTCCATTGTTCAGCCAGCAGCCACATCAATCCAGTCTGGCATTCTAGATTCTTTTAAGGCAGGAACTGTTAAATTTCTGTCTTTGCATTTCTACCAGCTAGCTCTAGAACAGAGTGAGGACTTAGCAAATACTTGTTGATTAGTTACTATCCTCCCATAGAAAGGCTTTTTTTCATCTTTTCTTTTGGACAAATTTAGTCATTAAGCATTCAGTTCCAGTTTTTAAAATTAATTATAGTTTTTATTTACCAGATATATGCATGTAATTTTACAGCATTGACAATTGCCAAACCTTTTGTTCTAATTTTTCCCCTCCTTCCCCCCTCCCCCATTAGTTCCAGTTTTTTGTTGAAGTTATTTGTAGCAGTTTTCCTGATTCTGCTTACTTTGCTTTATGGAAGTCTTCCCATGTTTCCCTGTATCTGTGATCATCATTTCTCACAGGTAGAATAATATTCTATTGCAATGCCCAATCAATGGATAGCAACTTCACTCTTGCACTCTTTCACAGAGGAAAGGGGGAAGGAGAAAGAGGAAAGGAAAGAGAGAGAAAGAAAAAGACAAAGACATACACATAAAGAGAATTTACTAGGGTAGGTAATTCAATCAATCATTCCAACCAATGAGTATATACCTAGAATGATGATTACAATGTGAGATAGTAGATGTGGATGTGTAAAGACAGCAACTGGTGCAGAATGTCTGAGCCACCCTGTATTTTCATCTTGCCTGACTTTTGAGAACTTGAGCTGCCAGCTGATAGGAAAGGGTGGTCCACATGTGCAGTCCTGTCATCTCTAGCACTCAAACAATCCCCTTTTGATGCTGTAATAGAAGAGAAATTGAGGTGACACAAATCCCATCTCCTTGTGGATTCTGAATGGTTTTACCCTTACATGGACTTACTCAAGATTCTACAAAGATCATAGTTGAATCTGCTATTCCCTGGCCTCATATTTCTTCCCATGGTGTAAACCTCCTCTTATGCTAGAGATATTTCTAAAGGTAGGCTGGTAGAGGTAATGAGTACAGCCATAATTTTTCCTTCTAGGATTCCCAAGCTCTCTTTCACTTTCTGATACATCTTTTAACCTCCAGGTTTTGAAATAGGAAAAAGAAATGATTAAGTGGTGGGATTACAACACTCTAAGATAGTCATACATGTGGGAATTTTTTACATTAAAATTCCTTTCCCTGCTTGTCATCAGTTTTCCTGGCAGTTATCTTTATCTGTTTATGTTTTCTTCTTCTGAATAGAAGTCCTGGTTTCTGTTTGTCTCCTGACTAATAACTTAACTGTGTAGAAGAAAAAATAAAATTTACATTTGATCATTTCCATAGCAACCAACTATTTGCTCCCAGATCTTGAATGGTTTCTATACAAGAGATTCCAGCCCTTTTCTAGCTATTGCTGTTTAAAGATCCCATACTGTCCTTATTCATCAATTGAAGAGATTTTCAAGGGTGATTCTGATAAGCTTTACCTTAGACTCAAGTGACCACAAGAGAAAGGTTCACTTTTATCATTTCTCAAAGAAATGAAATCTTTTTTCTCAAGGTCTTTGGCAAAAGCTTAAGTCAAGTAATCATGTGTATTCCATATTGGACCAGTTCTCTTTCTTTTTTGTTTCTAACAAATGAGCGTATTTTTAAAAGGAAAGTGATTAATATCCATTTTCCTATTCCTCCTGGCCCCCTTTACAAACCTACTTATCAATAAATGAACTGAGGACTTTGTCATTTGATCTTTCCATGCTTATTTTTGATATTTGTCTTCAAGATACAGCTCTTTAATTTAAAATTCTCTTTAATTTTTCTTTAACATCTCCAGCAACAATGTGCTTGCCCTTCCAGGCCTCTCCTTTATTTTCATTTTTTTTGTCAATTTTGCAAATCTTATGTACCTGCATAAAGCAAAGCTTCAGAGTTATTTTAATTTGCATTTCTCTCTTTGCTAGTGATTCAGAGAATTTTTTCATATGGTGGTTGATAACTTCAGAGGCAATCTCATATAATGAACAAAGAAGCCAGAAAGACTTCAAGGCATGCCATTGTGAATTATAATTATATATAAGATTATAAATTAGAAAGTGCCAGCTTGTGTTAGTAGAGTTTCTTTAGTCAACAACTCCCGATTCTAATGAAATCATAAAAGCAGTTCCTGTCCCTGAACCTGTGGACAATTTTCCTTTTTTTTTTTTTTTTTTGAGAACTGAATGTTCATCTCCTTTGACCATTTTTGTATTGGGGAAACTTATTCTTGTATATTTGAATTAATTTCTTATAACTCTCAGATATCAAATATTTATCACTTTTATTTTCTTTCTAGAAGATAGACTGATAAACTATTTTGAGATTTTATGTGTAGGTTTCTGACATGAATGTAACAAATGGTGCCAGATTGTGAAATAAATAAATAAATAACCAGAAACAAGCTGTCTGATTATCCTTCCCCTGACAGTATTTCTGGAAGGGTCTTTTATTAGGCATTATTTGAAATGGTTTTTGAAAAATGTGGCTCTTTTTAAAATGAATTAGGATTATTGAATAGAATGCAAAATTATATTTTCTATACTTGAATATGCTTCTCACATATAATCCCAGTTTATTTATTCCTACCTATAAAGTAAACAAAAGGATAGAGTATTTTTCTCCTATTTTTATAAATAGAAAAACTAAATCATAGTCATATAGTCTGTGTCAGAACTAGACCTAGAGCTCTGTTTTTCTATACCCAGGTTTGTGGGGCAATTTCCCTGAAATTGTTCTATCTCTTCAACTTTTATGACATATTTTCTCTCTCTCCCCTTCCTCTACAGTGCTGATCTTTCTAATTCTCTCTCCCTACCTCTGCCTTCAGAGATTTAGACTTTTGTACATCCCTTGTCATTTAGGGCTCTGAGAGAGACACACCAAGAACCTTTACTAAAATACAACCAGAACTTTCTCTCAAATCATTCATTTGATTTTACATCATTTTTCCACTCCCATTACTTATAATTATTTTATATCCATATCTACCCACCTGCCTAACTCAGACCAAAGTAGGGTCTTTTCTTTCACTTATTCAGGCAATTGGATGCGGAAATATATGAAAATGAAGGAAAAACTCAAAATTACTTTGTAATTCTTTACTACAAAGTTCATCTATAGCTGAGTTTAAGAATTAGTAAGAGAGTTTTTAAAATTAGCTTCTGTCTGAAGAGTTATGCCTTGTGTCCATCTTTTATCTATACAGAGGCTTGTAATAATAATAATAGCTAGCATTTTTGTTGAACTTAAAGGTTTTCAGGACACTTTACATATATTATTTTTAAAGATTTTTTTTGTTTTTACATCATAATCATTTTTAAAAACCCTATGTTAACTCATTCTAATAGGTCATTTATAGCAATATCCTTAGATTGTGTTTTGAGCCATGCATGTAAATAACAAAACCTCACCAAATCCATTACAGACAACTAAAATTCTATTTGATGATATTAGTTTAGGGAAATATTAAAAAGCATGCAATATGAACAACCTTTATCATTGTATCAGTTCTATAATAAAATGAGATATTACCAACACACACACACACATACACACACACACAGACACACACACACACACACTCACATACATACTTTCTCTTTCTGTCTCTCTCTCTCTCTCTTCTTGGAAAAAGATAGACAATGGACTGATTTCTATCTTGGGAAAGGTAAAGGAGAGGGAGAAAAAATAGAAATTAAAATCTTATAATAGTAAATGTCAAAAACTAATGCAATGAAAAAATGTCTCAGACAGTTAAGATAATATGTTGTGGTAGACTTTTGAACTCAAAAGAAAGAAGAGGCTATCTAAAGTGGAATTATTTAAAGTAACTAAAAGTTGAAAAAAGAGCTTTTCAAATTTGGAGATCTGACTATTTGTTCATCATGTAACACTCAGGCTTCCCCTTGATAATATTATACTTAGATACCTTTATCCCATGTATGAGACTGGGTAATAAGAACAACTGTTCCTCTTCTTCCTTATTGGCCTCCCATTTTAGTGAACAGGTGCAGGGTTCCATTAGAAGATAATCTTATTTCCTTCCTTCCTTAATTCCTTTCTTCTTTATCTTTTTAAAAATTTAATTTAATATTTTCTAGTTTCTCCCCCTCTGGCCTCCTTCCTTTGTCCTTTTCATATTTTTAAAAAATTTCTTTGGAATATAGACCCAGTAGTGGTCTGTAGTTTACAAATTGGTTTCCAGAATAGCTGAACCAGTTCACAGATCCATCAATTGTGCATCAGTGTTTTCTCATAATCCCTACAACATTTGTGATTTTCCTTTTTTGTTAACTTTGCCAATCTGATGAATGTCAAATAAAATTTCAGAGTAATCTTAGTTTTTACTTCTTATAGCACAGAAATATTCTATTAGATTCAGGTATCACAGTTTGCTCAACTACTTCCCAGTCATTGAGTATCTATTTTCTGTTTCCAATCCTTTCCTTGTCCTATCACATACACATAAAGTGTTATAATAAATATCTTGGCACATATGAGGACTTTCTTTTTACTAATGATCTCTTTGGAATATATGCCTAGTAGTAGAATATCTGGGTTAAAGGCTCTGAGTTAAGTTAAGTGTAGTTTATTCATTTATATAATTCCACATTGCTTTCCAAAACGGTTGTACTGATTCACAGCTCCATAGCCCATTCACTAATATGCCACATATCCTTCCAACATTTCTTATTCCTATCTTTTGTCATCTTTGCCAATTTGCAGGATATGAGAGGAAGCTTCAGAGTTGTTATTTGTGGTTATTAAGTTTGCAATTCTTCTTTTGAGAGCTGTTCATATACTTTGACCACTTATTTATTGGGGATCAGTTTTCAGTCATATATATATAATATGTATATATTATAGTTGTTTCATATAATATGTATGTTTGATTATATATGGATTTTCTCATATATATTATACAAATAAATCTATTTTGCAATATATTAGTACTTTAAATGGACTAAAAGTGGGAGAAATTTTCCTAACAATTAAAGCTGCCCAAGAACAGAATAGGCTGCCTAAAAAAGTAGTGAATTCTTCCTCCCTGGAAGGCTTCAAGCAGAAGCTAGATGATTATTTGGCAGGTATATTGGAAGAAAGATTCCTTTCATTTCTGGTTTAGATTAGTTAATCACAGAGATTCCTTCCAACTTGAAATTCTGTAATCTTTCTTGTATCTTTCACTTATACTCACAAAAAGACCCCCTTCTTTCTTCTGATGTTGTAATCACCTGATATGGTAAAGGGAATGGAAAGAAGGGGAGTTTAGTTTTGAAGATATTGAGTTTCAGAACTTTGTGGGACATATATTTAAGATAGAAAATTGGAGATAAGTATTTAAGAACTTCATAAGGATTAAGAATATATTATTCTTCTGAAACTGGGTGGTTTTTTGGTATAAAATAATGATAATTTTATTTCACCACATTCCATCCTATCCCTGTGTGTGTGTGTGTGTGTGGGGGGGTGTATATATGTATATGTGTATATATAAAAATCATATGTATATATGTATGTCATGCTGACAAAGAGTTTCCTTCATGTTCAGGGAAGAATCTTCAGATTGAAACCAATTTGCTAATTTTTGTAGGAGTACAAGATTTCAAGCTTTGAGCAGAGGTTAATGAATGAAATAGAGTTCCGTTTGGAACGCACCCCTGTGGATGAATCCGATGATGAAATCCAGCATGATGAGATCCCTACAGGCAAATGCATTGCCCCCATCTTTGACAAGAGACTCAAGCACTTCCGGGTTACAGAAGGCTCTCCAGTGACATTCACCTGCAAAATTGTTGGAATACCTGTTCCTAAGGTAAGGGGCTAGGTAGCTGGGTAAGGCAATAGCACTAGCAGCAGGGGACCATGGGACGTCCTTGTGAAGGTGGTACTTGAGCTGAAACCTAATGGAGACAGGGATTCATAGAAGTAGAGAATGGGGCAGGAACTGAGGGTGATATCTGAGGGATCAAAGGAAAGTAAGTTTGATCAGAGACCAGAAAAGAGAGAAGAAATAATAAGGCTCTAAAGATGAATTAAGCCATGTTCTTTATGCCAAGCACACTTTCTATTTGATTCTAAAGCTAATAGTCACTGGAGTTGACTGATTCTAGTATGGTCAGAACTACACATTAAGAAAATCATTTTGGCAGCTGTGGGGAGGATTTGAGAACCCAGTGAGGGCTGTTGTCTTTCTCCCCCGCCATAGTGGGGTGTCTGAGTGGGTAAAGAGGCAGGAGATGGGGGCAGATAGAAGGTCGGCTTTGACCATTGACTGGATGTCTGTAGATAGATGGAGGAGGTAGATATGGAATGGAATAATGGTGGTACCCATACCAAATATAGGAAAGTTCAGGAAAAGAGTAGTTTCAAGCAAGAAAAGAAATTGGTTCTGTCTGTTTGGATAGGTAGCATTGAGATATTTGTGAGACATGTGAGACAGGAAGTTGATAATGTGAGTCTGGAGCATGGAAAGAGGTTGGGGCATTTTAATAGATCTGAGAATCACCTGCAAGGGGAAAAAAAAAACTGATAAGATTCTCAAGTGAGAACCTTTTTAGAGCATAAAGATTTGTAGTAGTGGTCCCAGCACAAAGACTTGGGGTATGTCTGTTGTCAGAGTGTGTGATATGGATGGTGATGATAATTTAACAAAGGAGAGGGGGAGAAGGAAAGCCAAGAAAAAAAATGCCCCTCTAGAGGAGAGAGTAGCCAGGAAGACAGGGTGGTCTCTAGTGTCATGTGCCATAGAGAGGGCACCACTGAGAAAGGCCTTCAGACTGGACAATTACATTACTGATCACTTTAGAAAACAGAGTCTCAGGTGAATGATCAGGTCAGATTTCAAGAGGAGGGTAGGAAGTTGAAGACAGTGGGACCCAACAAGCAGTTTTTAAGTGATTACTTGCCAGACACTGTGCTGTACACCGGGATGCAAAGAAGGACAAAACCAGGGTCCTTCAAGTAGTTCCCATTCTAATCTAGGAGATAACATGAAAATAACTAAGTACATGCAACATATAGATGATATGAATGGGAAATCATCTCTGAGAAGGCATTAGAATTGAGGGGGGTCCAGAAAGGCTCCCTGCACAAGGTGAGGTTTGAATTGTATCTTGATAGAAGCCAGGAAAGATATAAAGTGAGGATGAGGAAAGAATATGCCAGGGTTAGAGTAAAGCCAGCTAAATGATGCTGAGTCATGAGGCGTTCTCTTCAAGGAGCACCATGAAGGCCAGTATAACTCAGTTAGAGAGGGTTGGAGACAGAGGAGCTTCCTTCAAATGCCATTCAGAGGATTTTGTGCCTTGGAGGTAAGTAGGAAGCTGAAGCTCCTGAGGGAGAGAGTGAAAGGATTAGACCCAAGCTTTAGGATAATCACTTCCAGCAGCTGCCTGGAGGATGGATGGAGTGAAGAGAGTCTTGAGGGAGGGAGGCTCAGCAGAACACAACTGTGCTATTGCAGGGCTGAGGCTTATACCAAGGTGGTGCTAGAAATAACAAGCCTTGACAAGAGATCGGCAAGGTGGAGAGAATACAAGTGCAGGGTGGAGGACAACACCAGGTGCAAACCTGGTTAGTTAGGGATGTGATGGTGTTCTTAGGCAATACCAGGGAAGTTAGGAAGAGGGTTAATAGGGAGGGTTTGAGGAAAAGATAATGAGCTTATTTAAATGATAAATGTTAAAGATTCCTAAGTGGCACAGTGGAGAATATTATACCTGGAGTCAGAAAGACTAAGTTCAAATTTAGTTTTCTCATCTGTAAATGGGGTTGATGTGAGTATCAAATGGGATACTATTTGTAAAGTGCTTTGGATATGTAGAACTTGAGATACCAATAAATATCCAACATGAGATGTCCCAAAGGTAGTTGCTGATGAGGAACTATAGTTCAATTGACAGATTATGGCTGTATATGTAGACCTAGGAATTATCTGCCTAGCAACGATAATTGAATGCATGGAAGTTAATGAAATCACAAATGAGGGAATAGAAAGAAGAGAAGAGACCAATCTGAAAGGGACATCTACAGCTAGTGATTATAGAAAGGGAAGAGAAAGGTTAGTTGGTAGGTAGAGGATCCCCTGATCAAATAAGATCTAGAGAAGACTTTTAAGGATAGAACAGATAATACTGAGCCAGACAGAGGAAAAAGGGAACAAGTTTGTCATAGGAATAGAATGACGTTTAAAGAAGTGGTAGAAATAATTGGGGGAGCAATCTGCTAAGGGAGAGAGAGGATGGGATCCAAGGCACACATAGAGAAGTTGGCCTTTGCAGGGAGAAGGACTGTCATCTTCTGATCAGAGACTAAAGTTAAAGATGGAATTTGGAATGTTATCATGGCTTAGGAAATGATATATATTTTCTTTTTAAAGTAAGAGGTCATCATGTGAAAAAATGGAAGAAGGAGAAACATGGGAAATTTGAGGAGAAAAGAGAACATCCCCACTGTGAAGAATGGGATAGAAAATAAATTTGGAAGGAATAAAAAAGATTGCCTTCTAGCAGAGAAGGTTCAGCTGAGCTTGGACAATATATATTTTCAGAGCCCCCATCAGTTTAAATGTTTGATTTTGCCCAGTTCCGTTTGGCATCAGCATCATTATGTTAACAACAAATCACATTTATGTGGCCATTTTCATTTGAAAAACATTTACACATGTAATCTCATTTGAACCATACAACCTTATTAGGTGTGAGGTATCCCCATTTTATATAATAAACACCTAGTGTGCACAGAGATAACATAATTTGCTCCAAGTCCCATAACTTGTAAGGGTCCAATAAAGGTTGAGCACTCAGATCTGACTCCATCCCCAACTCTCTGTCCATTTTGCTACACTGACAATCTCTTTGGATTGGAAATTCTGTTTTCAATATTATATTTATATTACAAACTGACATATTTTAAGTGTTCAACTTTTTTATCAAATTCATGTTCTGTGCACTTATTTTAAGAGATTAGCCATTTATGTGGAGATTATACCTGCCTTACCTTATTTATTCTTGTAGGCATCAAAGGCTGTGTTCTTTACTCTTTCTCTCTTCAGGTTTATTGGTTCAAGGATGGAAAACAAATTTCTAAAAAAAATGAACATTGCAAGATGAAGAGAGATGGAGATGGGACATGTTCCCTGCATATTGATTCAACCACCGGTGATGACGATGGAAACTACACAATCATGGCTGCCAACCCACAGGTAGAGACTTTCAAACAGTTCTTCATCCCCCAAAGCAAAGTTGGGTACTTTGAATTTCTCTGATATAGAAAGGGAAAGGTAGCTTATTTCATTTTGAGGGAAACTGTCAAAACTGTCCCAGAACCAATTAGAAAAATGAAGGCAAAACACAGTGACTACATGTGAATAGGACATGAGATCCTACACCCATTACAAGACTAGCTTGCCATTACCATTCTATTCCATCTTCTCCAGTGAGTGAGGAGCAAGTTATGATTTTGTTTCTCTCATTTGACCCTTAACAATAATACAATGAAGTAAATACCATACACACACAATGCACATAAAAAAGCATTATATGTTTATGTAAACATTTTTCATGTGTAAACATACATATAATGATACACACACACACACACACACACATATATATATATATATATATATATATAAATTATCACTATTTTACAGGTTCAAAGAAGATAAAGTGACTTTTCTATGGTCACACAACTAGTGGGCATCAGAAGCAAGATTCACACTTAGGTCCCTCTTAATTCCAAGTTCTACACTTTTCCCAATGCATCCTGTTACTTTCCTTTCTTTTTATTGTTGTTTATTTATGAGTTGAAAGAAAAAATTCATAAAACAATAATCATAATCATATACTTGGTTTTACTCTTCAAAAAGTAAATAAGCAAACTATTTGGCCAGAATAATTGAAATTCTACCAGATTACATGACAACTATATCAGAGATCTTATATATTTTTTCATGTTTCCAGATTTGACCTTGTATTTTTTTCAGGTTGAAATCTATGTTAGTTATTTATTTTAAAATCTTTTATTTATTTTAAATAATAGCTTTTTATTTGCAAAATACATATGAAGGTAGTTTTCAGTATTCACCCTTGCAAAAACTTAAGTTCCAAATTCTTCTCCTTCTCTTTCTTCCATCTACCTCCCCTAAATAGCAAGTAATCCAATATAGGTTAAACATATGCAATTCTTTATACACATGAAATCTATTTTTAAGAGAGAGCCAAGATAGACACAGGTAGGGAAGGGCAAGAAACTGGCCATGCTTTATCTGATGTCCATTATGGAGGTAAAGGATAATGCCATTTGCTAAGTTTTGAATTATATCTGTTTCCAAGGATAAAAGTAGAGACCATGTTAGGAGGAATAGCTCTTAATGAGCATATTTCAACATTTTTATTTCTCCAAAACAGAACACAAAATCCTAACTAACTGGCCCCAAAGCTCATAGGAGACAATCAAGTACAAGATGGCCCTAATTTTCATTAGTGTGCTCATTCATTCTCTTTTTCTTAGGGGAGAATCAGCTGTTCTGGTCACTTGATGGTACAGAGTTTGCCTTTACGTGGTCGGCTCACACCAAATCATTCTCACAGGTAAGCAAAATGATCAAGCTATAACTCACAGATACTACTCTAAAAAAATTATAACTCATTTTTAAGGGATGCTTCAAAACTTTTATAACACTAAGTAACACATTCATAGTTTACAAAATATGCCATTTCATTTACATGATGCTGACTGAAGCAAGCAGAACTAGGAAAACATTGTACACAGCAACAGCAGGATTGTATGATGATCAGCTATGATAGATTTGGTTCTTCTCAGTGGTTTAATGATCCAAGGCAATCCCAATAAACTTTGAAAGGAAAATGCCATCTGCATCCAAAGAGAGAACTATGGAGACTGAATGTAGATCAACATATGCTATTTTCAATTTTTTTGTCTTGTGGTTTTTTCCCTTTTGTTCTGATTTTTCTGTCTCAACATAATACATATGGAAATATGTAAAAAAAAATGAATGTTTCATGTATGACAAAGTTTTCATGTAAAAAAATAATAATTCTTAAAAAAAAGGAAGAAAAGATGCCCTTTAGATACAAAGCAAGAGACAACAAAACATTTTAATGGTTGATTTTTAGGATCCCAGACTTAATATTCAGAGCCACTATGTTAGGTTAAATAGCACGTGCATTATTAGGGTTTGAGAAGAGCAACAAGTTCATCCCTTTTTTTGAAGATGAATTAAGTCAAAAGTCTAAGACCTGGCTTCCTCCAGAGTCTGTTGGTGCCACAGAGTTATAGCAGAACATTTCACAGTTGCTGATACAGAGTGAACTAATATGACTTATCAGAGAAATAAAAATAGTGACCCACATTTCAGATATTTTACATATTGTGTTTTACCACCCTTGCAATTATACCTTTTTTTAAAAAGTACAGCTGTTACTATTGGTTTGTTCTCTCCATTTTAACTTTGTGAACCATTTTATTTTTTAAAAGACTTGTCATAATTTATAGGCATAACTAATTTAATTACTCACCAAGCCTGGAAAGTACACTGCCTTGTCCCAGGTAGTAAACAGGGCTTCTCCTTTGGCTCTCATTTGGAGATTTATTTATTTTGAACAAGTACAACTGTTGAAAGCCAGAGCTAAGAGAGTGATGGCATTTAATCCAGAATGACTTCAGAGAAAAGGAGCCAGAGGCTAGTTTATCTGGTGACAGATCTCTTAAGATCATCCTGTTGCATCATTGGAGACACACTTAGCACTTTGTCTGTGATCCTAACCCCATATCAGGTTTTCTCTTACTTATTTATAATCCAGCGCAGTAAAATATTCCCTCTGAGCCCCATAGCAAACCTCTTAAGGTGCCTGCATACTTGAAGGACCCATATTTCATCAGTGGGAGCACTTCTTCCACTAACTTGGACCACAGAGCATTGCTTGGTCCCTTGGTGGCTAACCTTCTGGGGAGGAGTTTTCAGTCTTCCCTTGGCTGATCCTGCAATATTATGTATATACACACACACACACAGCATCCATCATCAGGGCCACATATTAACATTTATCTGTTCTTCGATGAATTATGGTCTCATCCTTGCCACATTCTCTCACCATCTGCCACTAGTGGCATGTACTGCAATATGCTTATACCTAATATGTATCTTTCTACTTTCCTTTGGAAAACCTGTGTATTGTAGGCTGACAATATGTATTCTTCATCCAGCTGGCTTTTTCTGTTCGGATCTCTAAGCCAATCCCTTGAGTGCCTGAATGTTTCATTGCAGGGCCCCTGTAAGGGACTTGATCACAGTGTCATCTGCAAAGAGGAGTGAGCTGTAAGCTAAGTAAAAATATATTAGAATGGGATCAAAAGTTATTTTTGATACCTGAACATTTAAAATAATAATAATAAGATGATGATGACAGCTGAAAAGGAAAGAGATTAATAAAAGTTTTCAGGCTACATAATAATTGAGTTAAAAACTTACTGAAATGTTTTTGGAATATGCTTCACTTAACCAAGCAATAGTAAAGACTGACAATTCATACCACTGGATTTGTCAAAAGTTAACTTCCACTTGGAGCCAATGAAATAGCTGAGATCCAAGAGTGTAATCAAAAAGACCACCATGGTTAAATTATAGGAATTCAGCCAAGATGTCAGCTAAGAAACATCAAACAAATGTCTTGTTCATGTCGATATTCAAACATAAAAACTCCAGAATTTATGATGGCAATTTGGGATAGATCATCAGAACTAAAAATTACAAATATGTTATCCCTAAGGGGATTGAACCTATTGATAAATGCCACTTATGGAAGAAAAAGGTAGAAACTGTGCAGGTTGGAAAAATGTTGCATTTGCTGAATATTTAGCAAGACATGACATGGTGGCTAGAAAAATATATATTAGAAGCTCATTATCTTTCATAAACTCATATAATAGTCTTTATTCTACAAATACAGATATTAAAATATCCTTAAGAATTCAACAAATACGTTGTCTTGGAACTGGAGTATTATCATGGACAAAACTTGACCTGCAATCATCTGTATATAGTACTGATCTATAAAAATTTAAGAATAAAGGTGTTTCTATGATAATCAAACTTCATGAAATGAAAAACTTTTAAAATAAGAAGATCCACTGGCAGAAATCAAAACCATGTAGGATCCAAAAGTGCCTCTCATGCCTATTATCCTTCTTTCATTGGCGCTGTCCTCAAGATAGTCACAGCAAGCCCACAGAGAATAAGCTTCCACTCCCACACCTAGTTTAGTATGGAAAAGTAGTCATTTTATCAATTTATTCAGTATTCCACACAACATTAAATGTAAAAGAATAGGAGCAGGATAGTGATATGTTCCATCTGTTTTTTATCTGAACTCCATCAAAAAGACAAGAAAATAAGATAGTAACAATGATAACAAAACTGGAGTTTATGTATCATTTTTTTCTCTTTTTTTCCCCCCTTTTTTGCTGAGGCAGTTGGGGTTAAGTAACTTGCCCAGGGTCACATAGCCAGGAAGTGTTAAGTGTCTGAGGCCACATTTGAACTCGGGTCCTCCTAACTTCAGGCTGGTGCTCTATCCACTGTGCCACCTAACTGCCCCTGTGTATCATTTTAAGATTTATAAAATACTTTGTATACATAACTGAAGTTGTGTTGCATTGCAGGGGGAGAGCCCGGATGCAAGAAGGGGATAAGGAACCTTTACAGGAACGATTTTTCAGGCCTCATTTCCTTCAGGCTCCTGGTGACATGGTTGCTCATGAGGGACGGCTCTGTAGACTGGACTGTAAGGTAGGCTGCATACTCTTGTCCTTTGATCTAACCAGGAAAGGGAGAGGTAACATGTCTATCCTCCTTCAACTACTTCTAAGAAATTTGTTTTTTAAAAACTCATACCATATGAAAACATTCTTATTTTTTTCAGTCAACAAGCTTTTATTAAATACTTACTATGTACCAGAGACTGTACTAAGTGCTGGGAATGGAAATACAGGTTAAAAAAAAAGGACAGTTCCTGCCTACATGGAAATTATAATTCTTTTTTTCAAAATACATGCAAAGATAGCTTTTGGCATTTGCCCTTGTAAAACCTGTGTTCCAGATTTTCTCCCTCCACTTACTCCCCTAGATAGTAAGCAATCCAATGTAGCTTAAACATGTACAATTCTTTTATACATATTTCCACAAATATCATGCTGCAACAAGAAAAATCAGTTCAAAAATGAAAAAATAAGAAAGAAAAGAAAAATCAAGCAAACAAAAAAGGTGAAAATACTGTATTGTGATGCACACTCAGTCCCCATAGTCCTTCTTCTAGATGCATATGGCTCTCTTTATCACAAGACCATTGGAACTGGCCTGAATCACCGCATTGTTGAAAAGAGCCACGACCATCAGAATTGATCATCACATAATCTTCTTGTTCCCTTGAACAATGTTCTCTTGGTTCTACTTATTTCACTTTAGCATCAGTTCATATAAGCCTCTGCAGCTTTTCTTAAATCATCCTGCTGATCCTTTGTTATAGAACAATAATATTCTATATTCCAAATAATAATATTCCACTCAGTCATATGAAAATATTCTGCTAAACCCATAACACTTTCTTGTCCATCTACTTTAGAAATACTACTTCAACATTGTCAAGTTATGTGAAAATGAGTTTAAGACATCAAAATTAGTAAATGCCTCTCAGACCTTTTTTATACCATGAATGAAGAGTGTCCTTGACCACTCTTTTGATAGAATTGATAGAATTGAACAACTGACCTCTTAGTCCTCTTTGCCGGACTATCAGCCATATCACATTCCCTAGCTGTGAGTGTTTCTCAAAGTTCTGTTGTGATTTCTCTTCACTTCTCCCTTGGTATGCTTTCTCTTGACAAGCTAGCTCATCAATTCCCATAGGTTTAATTTGCAACATTTTCAGTCTATTATTGGGAATCTGTAAGCATGATTCCCAGCTTTCTTATTTAGCTTGTCGCTCCCTTGAGCTTTGATCTTTCATTACTGATTGCCTATTGCATATTGCTTACTAGATATCCTGGAGACATCTTAAATTCAAGATGTCTAACCCTGATCTTGTTATCTTTCCTTTAAAACCCTGAACTCTTCAAAATGTCCTTATTCTGTCAAAGGCACCACCATCCTTCCAGTTTTTCAGATTTGTAATCTAGTCATTATCCACATTCCTTCCTTTTCCTCCTAACAAATCTCCAATTACTTGTCCCAAATCTTGCCATTCCTACCTTCACAACGTCTCTGTACCTTGCTCCTTCTCTCCACTACCATAGCTACCATCTTAGTTCAGGCATTCATCAGTTCTCATTTAGATTATTTCAAGAGACGCCTAATTGCTCTCCCTGCTTCAAGTATTTTATCACTTACTGAAGTGTACTGACATGTACTGTCAGTATTAACATGAAATGTACTGGCATTTTATGCACTATACATTGCTGGCAATCAATTTCCTTAAGCCCAAATCAAACCATGGGATTCAATCAGGGGGCAGCTAGGGGGCGCAGTGGACAGAGCACCAGCCTTGAATTCAGGAGGACCCGAGTTCAAATGTGGTCTCAGACACTTAACACTTCCTAGCTGTGTGACCCTGGGCAAGTCACTTAACCCCAGCCTTTAAAAAAAAAAAAAAAAAAAAAAAAACCATGGGATTCAATCAAATCCATCAGTTTCCTATTACCTCCAGAATGAAGCATTCTTTCCACTGCTTACATTTTAGACCCCTGCACAGCCTGACCCCATCTGCTCCCTCCTAGTCACTCAGCCATGCTGGACTTGTCTCTTCTCCTAATTCACAACTCTTCACTCATTCCCTCCTTACTTCTACCCTATATTGTTCTCACACTTCCTTTACAGTACAACTCAGACCCCTTCTTCCACATGAAACTTCACCTGACCCCCCAAGTGCTTCTCTCTTTTCAAAGACAGAGTGGGAAGCAACATGACATAACAAAGCTGCAGTGTCAAGATCTTCTGAGAGATCAAAGAAACAGAAAAGGACACACATCCAAAAATAGTGAGACTATGTGAGAAATATAGTGAGAATAAATGAGAAAAATACCTTTCATAGTAGCCCCAAACTGGAAACTGACCCACCTACCCTTTAGGGAGCAGCCCAATTATAGTACACAAATGTAACCCTAAGAAATTAGGAAAGCAGTGATTTCAGAGAAACTAATCTGATCTGATGTTGACCAAACTGAATGGTAATGACAAATAACTTTGAAAGACTTCATAACTCTGATCTATACAATAACTGGCCATAATGTTGGGGGACTAATGGGGAAACATGCCACTCATCTCCTGAGAGGTTGCAGATTAAGATGTACAAATCTGAGGCATTTGTTTTGCTTGACTAGGGATATTTGTTATAAGGATTTCTTTCTCTTTTCTTCTTAAATGGAGGAATTAAGAGGAAGAAAAAATGCTTATTAAATTTCCAAACATTTTAAATTAAGGTATATTTTTTTTAAAAAAAAAAGAGAGAGAATTTGGGATTCTGGAGACATGGGTTGTAATTCCAGCACTTCACTTTTCCTTTTTTTCCTTTTTTGTAAAATGGGGATATTGGAGTAAATGATCTTTAATGTCCCTTTCCTCTCAGAAATTCCATGGCTTTATGAATAATGAATTCGTGAATTCAGCTAATTGAATTAGAACTAGCTAGGGCAGTGGACAGAGCATGGAACTGGGAGTCAGGATGATGTGAGTCCAGCTTTAGGCATTTATTAGCAATGAGAATAATAATATCACCTTCGTCCTAAGGTTGGTATGAAGTTCAAATGAGATATTTGTAAAGCACAGTGTAAATAAATGCTAACTGTAATGATGATGATGAGGAGGAGGAGGATGAACATCTACTAATTATACTTGTAATTATTAGTAATCCAAGTTCATGAAATGACATCTGTATAATACATGATGAATTTTTAAATGATGCATTTAGTCACATCTGCAGTTTAGAGAGGAGAATGCAGTTAATGACAACTGGCTCTCACTTCTTGTTATAACAAGAACCTTGAGTATTGACTTTCTACCCTGTAGCTCAAAGGTTTGTTCTCAATGTTCTGTATGCAGTGAAGATAAAGAGATTGAGTCACCTGATCATTTAGCTTGTCATCAATCTGTCATTAGCTTCAGCTGTCTTGTTGTTTATTAGGTGAGTGGCTTACCACCCCCAGAACTGATGTGGTTGCTCAACGGCCAACCAGTACTTCCAGACAGCACCCACAAGATGCTGATTAGAGAGACCGGAGTCCACTCTCTACTTATTGACCCTCTTACTCAGAAAGATGCTGGGACCTACACATGTGTTGCTACCAACAAAACAGGACAGAATTCATTCAGTCTAGAGCTCACGGTAGTAGGTAAGTAGGTAGTAGGTAAGATTCAGATGATTCATCTCATTTCCAGGGTATTTACTAGGGCTAATGCTTTAGATGTGAGGCTATAATCCAATCCCATTGACCTCTGCCCTATGAGACTCAAATTTAGCCACTCCTTAACTCTACAGAAACCTAGTGGTGAAGGCTTTATTCCCCATTCTACTCTCGTGTCTCTGAAAGTGAACTAAAAGACCATTGCCTAGTCCTTTGCATAGAATAGTATCAAACAAATAGATGTTCAGTGGTTAAAATGAAACCTTGTGCCACTTTTTGAATTATCATTTACCCTGCTTCAGATGAACCAGTCCGGTAAGTTATGAGTGCAGCAAAGGAATCATCATTCAGTTAATAGTGCAGCCACATGAGCACTCATACTTCCTTACTGCCAGGTCCACATTTTCTTGAATAGCAGTTTTTAACCTCCTGAGACCCAAATTCTCAAGAACTCTTTATGTTTACAAAACTACGAAGATACAAAGAATTTTTGTTTATGTGGATCCTATCAATGTTTACTGTGTTAGAAAATAAAATGAGCACATTTAAAAATCATTGATTCAAAAATAATTACAAAACCATTATATGTTCAAACAGATATCTCTTTGTTAAAAGAAACAGTATTTTCCAAAATAAAAAATTTAACAGAACTAGCCTTCTTTTATATAATTTTACAAAACTCTTTAAAGTCTGGCTTAATAGAATATTGCTAAATTATCATATCTACAGATAATATCTTAGTATCATCATGAAAACAGTTTGAACTTCACAGATCCCCTGAAAAGGTCTGGAAAACTCTCCAGAGGTCCATAGAACACATTGTGAGAACCCCTGCTCTAAGGAATAGAAGAGTTTGGGAGAAAAAAAATTGGGGGCTCAAGTTCATTGCTACTTCTTTTTCTTCCTCCTAGAAAGTAGCAGTTGGAAAAAAAGGAGCCCAGATGCTTAAAGGTTGCTTTGACAAGAAATACCCTCCCTATGTGTGCCTTTGAGCTGCTTGACTAAAAACTCAGCTGCCTAACCAGGGAACTGGTCTACCTTACCAAGAGTATTCATTCAGAAAACAGTTTTGTGCTTTAGAAAATAAGAAACTTCCTCAGAAAATAAGTTTAAATGAAAAATGACAGCTTTGCTTTTAGTAGATAAGGTTTCTGAAAATCTAATGTTGAGCGATATAAGAAATGGGCAGTTAGGTGATCTTGCAGTAGATAGAGCACCAGGCCTGGAGTCAGGAAGACTCATCTTTCTGAGTCTGGCCTCAGACACCTCTTAGTTGTGTGACACTGGGGCAACTTGCTTCACCCTGTTTGCTTTAGTTTTCTTATAAGCTGGAGAAGGAAATGGCAAATCACTGTAGTATCTTTGCCAAGAAAATCCCAAATAGGGTCATAAAAAAAATCATGAAGAAACTCAAAGAGGGAAGGGACTAAGAGTCTCATAACCCAACACAATTCCTTCAAGATGGTAGAGAAATCAATAAATAACTGTTGAATAAATATGTAATAACTCCTTGCTGTTACTCCATTGTTTTTTATCCTCACGGAAGGTACAGTTAGTTAAGCAAGAGTGAGAATTCCTTCTAGTCTTATTTTTTTTTAACTGTTTTAATGTGTATCAAAGGCAAGAATTCCTTATTGTTGATATATAGAGGCCTGGGGGTGTAAGTACAGAGGAATATACATCTACCTGTGGACTTAAGACAAAGACATTAAGGGTGCCCATTGATCAGAAAATAACTATTTTTCTTGTCTAGCCAAAGAAGTGAAGAAAGCACCTGTGTTCCTAGAGAAGCTACAAAACAGTGGCGTACCTGAAGGCCATCCTGTTCGATTAGAGTGCCGGGTGGTGGGCATGCCGCCTCCTGTGTTCTACTGGAAGAAAGACAATGAAACCATCCCCTTCACCAGAGAAAGAATCAGGTAGAGCACAATGACACATTTTTAATGACCTCTGAGACTAACAACTACACTGGTTTTACCTTCAAACTGAGCATGTTTTGATTTATTTTTCTAAACAATTGTCTTATACAAATTCTATTCATTTGGTTGCCTTTGTCAGTATCCTTCACTTATTATCATACAATATTCCTATGGAAGGCTAAATATTGTGTTCAGTCTGTTAAATGTCCTAGTCAGAGTCTGTAACTTCAGAAATATATAGTACCTTTGATCCTCCCTTTTCACTGCTTGACTTGTTTGATACTGGTGATTAGGACTTTGAGTATTAAGGATTCAGGACTGAAAGTAACTAGCAATCATTTGGTCCAATTCTCCATTTGAACAGAGAAGAAAACTTAGACCCAGAGATACAAAGTAATAGCTTCAGTAAACAAGCTGATTTCACGTCTCACATGATTTCATTTTCCACTGATATCCAAATAGCCATAGACAATATCTTGTGAATCTTCAGGTTATAGCCAGCATATGTTCAGTCAGGTCAGGATGGACACCTATTTGTGTGTATGTGTGTGTGTGTGTTTGTGTGTGTGTGTGTGTAGTTGTTTAAAATCTTTGCCCCACCAACTTCCAAGAAGTTGCTCTGTGCAACTTGTAAATTTTAATGATATAACTTGAAAATATGATAGAAACAATATATAAGTGACATCTGAAGTCACACTTATTAAAGATTTGAAGAAAACTTAATTTCAGCATAGCCACATTACATTTAGAAAGAGCACACAGTCTTGACATTTAAATCTTTGCAATATGAAATGCATTGCTACTTCCTAGCCTTACATTCTACCAAAGCTTATGGTTTAGGGAAACATTTTTAATATGTATTTTTAAAAATTCAGTGGTACCTGATCAGGAAACAATTGACCTGTGTCTGCTAATATGTTTCTCTGAGAAAATGTAATTGGGAAGTGTTGCTGTCAAAGTATAATTGCACAATGCACTACCATTTGTGGAAATAAGATGGCGGAAAGCTTGAAATCTCCTTTTTACAGACTTCTTGGAGTATCTGTGTAGCTGCTGACCCCTCCAATACTATAAGCTCAAAGTCTCTAAGCTTCTTCATTGCTCAGAAATTTTAGTAAGAAATTTAATTTCTCTGAGATGCGTCTTTTTTGTAAGGAGTAATGAATTTTCTTGGTGTCATGGCACACAATTTATTTTCTTTGTAGGTCTTTTTCATCTGTATAGAACCCAAAGTAAGAATTCATTTTCCAAAAAGGGACAATGTAGTTGTCTTAAACAGGAACAAATTTGCTTTTTAATGTCATTTGTTTGTATCATGCCCACAACTTAAATAGTTAAATGTTAAGTAGTGCAGAATTGATGTGTGAATGAATGTCATCTTCATATATAGCCTATACTTAAAATTGGCTTATGAAAACTTTTCTTTACAATGATAAATAATCAATAAAATCTTCAGGAACTTTGTTAGACACTGAACAGAATAATATGCAGAATTTATTTTTTATTTTTTTTATTTCCCCAAAATTTATTTTATTTGAAGAAATAGAATAAGCAAAAAGAAAAACAGAAAAGCAATTCAAAACAAAATGAAACAAAACAAAAGAGAACATTATCATGTGTCCTGCAGAGGATATCAGGAAGGATTCAAACAGATTATAACAGATACCAATTTAAGAAAGCATATATATATATATATATATATATATATATATATATATATATATATATATATGTTAGTAGAAGAAAGTATATTCATGAGTCCATCTTTTGTTTACTTCCTTACAAATTGTTCTTTGTTCTCTGCTACACACCTTATTTACTTTATTCTTTTTCCCTCCTTTCATCCCCCATCATCCCCAAGCAAATGTAGATATATACATACACATACATGCACACATATAGACACTATCTCCCTTTCATCCCCCATACCCCCAAGCAAGCCATAGTTAAGAAAAGATATTTATATAGATATAGATATATACATGCATACACATATAGAACTTTTTTTAAGAGTCTAAAAACCTAATTTCCCCACGCTAAGTCCTTCTACTCAGAGGAAGCTTGCTGAGTAACTAACTCTGAAGCAAATTCCCTGATACCAATGGCTTGTTTGTGCTTCTTACGAATGATGTGTATGTATTAGGCACCTGGGACAGGAGAGCAAGAAGAACATAAGGCACCTTCTTAAAAAGTTCAGAACCCATGTAGAAATGCACAGATTGTGGGCCCCAAGAGTTTACCAAAAAGTATTTTCTTCAGAATGGCCTTAGAAAACAGCCTTTCAGATATTTTCAAATTTTGCCATGTTGGAATTGCATAAAGTAAAAATAAAATTGTTTTTATTAGTAAAACTAAAGACAACTGGAAAGGACCTGATTTGTGCTACAGGAAACAGAGTAAACTAAGTTAGAGAAAGCACATATAAACTGTTACCTTTGCCCTTTGCCTTTTCAGCTCCAAAACTAAAGTGTGGTTTTGTTGGATAAAATTGTATAATCCAAATCATTCCTTATAGGAAAGAATGGATTTCCTTTCTGTATGATGATGAGCTTTTCCCCTTTTCCTTCCCCTATCTATGGGATGTCTTCCCTGTTGGGCACTCCAAGGAGAGGGACAGTACTTTGTATGCTGGTAAGAAAAATGAGAAGATCTTGACTAGCTGTTGTTTAAGGAGCTGCATAAAATCATACATAAAATCTACACATACCATGCCATGACAAAATAATCCTTTTTTTCTCATAATAGAAGTTATGTCCTTTAAAAATATTGTGTAATTTCTCTATTTTAGAATTATAGTGATAGAATTCTGGAAGGCCTTCTCCTCCCCTCAAGAGGCACCTGAGTGAAGTGAGTTTGAAGCCAGCGGGTGAGATAGTCACCTGAGCTAGGAAAGTCTTGATCTGTTGCCTCTGTCCTGCACTTGAGCTAAGAGTTGGATGTCCCCTTCAGTAAGGAAACAGCTTTGGTGGGCAGACCCAGCCAAGGAAAATGAATGAGGTTTGGCCCAGAGACAAAGAGTATGCTTTGGACCCTTAGGAGGAAGCTGGCAGGATGCAGACAAATTCCAAGAGAAGAAAGAAGGTATCCATCAATGGAGTTTTGGCAAGCTAAGTATGGCGGGTAAAGAAGCCAAGCTTCGCCAAAGGAGAGAACCAGGCTCAGCCATCTCTAATGAAAAGGCTTTGAAAAACCCCAAATAGCTAAGAGAAAAAGAAGCAAAGAAGAGACAAAGTTAGGTATTCTAGGACCCAAAGTCACCTACCCCTTCAAGAAATTACTGTAAGATGACCTGGGCAGCTCTGTGAGAGCCAGACAGATAAATGCCTTCCTTGTAGAGAGAGGCTGGGGAGAGGGACAGGGAGGCAGCAGAAGTACCAAGTGCCTTGGAAGGCAAAGGAAACCTGCTGGATACCCATCCACATCTGAAGAGAAACCAGGCACACTACCAGACTTGAAACTGGCCAGCACATCCACCTGAAGTCTGAGCTGCCCTGCTGAACAGACTCTCTTCTCCTTCAACAAGGACTGAGGATGCCAAGCTGTGCTATGGCTATTTGTCAGTTTGGTTTTTTGTTTTTTGTTTTTGAGGCTGGGATTAAGTGACTTGCCCAGGGTCACATAGCTAGGAAGTATTTGTCAGTTGTTAATAAGTTGCCATTGATGTTTATATAACCTGATTTTTAAAATATTTTTGGTGGTAGAAGGAAGGGGGAAAATATGTAGTTACATCAGAATAGAGGAATTCCCAATGTAGACACTACTTCCACCTACAAGGTTTGTAATTTAATATTTACAGAGCTTTCTGAACATTGAGATTTAACAACTTGTCCATGGTCACACATTTAGTATATGTCAGTGTCTGGACTTGAACTTGGGTCTTCCCCATTATAAGTAACACCGTTCTCTGCCTATTAGGCTATTCTGCCTTCATCCTGATTTCAATGGCATAAAAATCATGGATACCAAAAGGGGGTGCATGCTAAGGATCACCCCAGAGCCTATGCCCAAAGGTACAGCAATATCTCCAGGTGAAAAGTTTCTATTTTTCTTGTTTCAGCATGCACCAAGATACAACAGGTTATGTCTGCCTCCTCATCCAGCCAGCCAAGAAAGCAGATGCCGGATGGTACACACTGTCTGCCAAGAATGAAGCTGGCATCGTGTCATGTACTGCGAGGCTGGATATCTACGGTGGGCCCGATATGCTTGTTTTAAGACAGCTATCCAAAGGAATGCATAGCATTTAGTCATTCGTCCAGAGTTGTTATAGCTGGTAGCTTGTTTATTTCCCACTAAGGAACTGGTCAAATTAGGTTTTTCCTTTTAAAAGATGCATTTTTTTCAAAGGAATTTCAACTTGGCTACCAAAGCCTCTTTGCTTTCATGTAGTTTCGGTACCCTGGCAAACCTGAATTGAAGAATTATCGAGTCACACAGCTATTTAAGAAAAGCAAAGAAGGGATGATTATCCAATTTGTGAATCATCAGCAGTTCTTCAAGGACTCATGATTTCATCAGTATGAGTGTTCCCTGGGTTGATACCAACAAATTATCTACAAGCCCTGATAAAGTATTGGCAGTGAAATAAAACTCAAATCAGTCAATTCTACTAAACACCACCTTACATTCCTTAATAAAACACTAAAAGGGAGCTCCACAATGGAGCTTTAATTACCTTTTTTGGAATACACCTAGCTAAATTTTGTTTTTTCCACTAGTAAGAACTTTGTTACAGCCAGAAATATGCCATCTAGTGGCCAAAAAAAATGCTTCCTTATGAGCTTTTTAAGCCCTACAATATGGAAGGATTTTGTGGTAGAAACAGAAATTACTGGTGCTGAGTATATTGCTTTGATAGCTCTTGGAGCCCTTATCTCAGCTCACACACACTGATGAGTTTTGTCCCCAGAAAGTTCTGTGGTGCAACCCCACCCCAGCAAGGGTTGGAAATTGTTTATCTAAAGCTCTAGCTTATAAGCCCCAAGCAATGTGCGTCCTACATGATAACTGGTAAATTAATTATCCAGGCTTCATTAGCTTTTAGAAAAAGTACATTTAATAAGATCATTTGGTATAAAACATCCCCCCGAAATTATGTGACGTACTCTCCTTAGAAAAGTGAGTTCAGACTTAGAGACCATATGTGACAACAGGATACCTCACAGATCCTGAAAGTCCTTTGGCTTGAGTCCTCAAGAACTGTTTCTACAGTCATCCTTAGACTACTTTGAGATTTAGCATTTGGAATTTTTGAATATATCCGTAAACTTGCCTATAATTCCATCTCCTGCCCTCCATCCAGGTACATCTCACTGTCATAGTCTTCCCTTTTGAAATTTAGTCTCTTGGCACTTTGCTCAGGGCTGTGGAGCCCTGGGTGAGCCTGCTCTTCCTCGTTAGCAGGCTCTTTCTGGACTCTTTCCCCCATCAATGTTTTCCTAAGTTATGTCCGGAACCTATAGATTGGCTTCTCTATTTTCCAAAGAAATTGTATGAACTAATGCTTAGGAATGTTTTAGTGGTTTAATGTTTGTGTGGACCCATCTGGCATACATGTATATTTTCCTTTTGGAAAAATAATCCCTTGATCCAAAGGTGATAGAATCTCAAGATCTCTTACTGCAAAGATCACTAAACCTCTCACATTGACACACCTAAAAAAAAAAAAAAAAAAAAAAAAAAAACAGAGAAATCAGAAAGTACAAGCAGGCTCTTAATGACCATGATAAGCGTTATCACTGCCCAGTCTTTTGGTATAGTCTTTGCCTTAACACTTGAAGCCCCTTATGGCCCCACACAATGCCCAAGACTTTTCTTGAACATGAGGCAAGACAAGTAAAAGCCATCCAATGAAGCTGGCTCTCAGCAGCCAGAGTGCTCTACCCTGGAGGTGCGACTGGCTCTAACACACAGCTCAGTCACCACAATACAATGAATTGACCAGTTTGGGCTTTCCCTGTTTTTACAGATTGCCTATGAGCACCTCCAATTGTGAGAGAAAATGGTCTTTGCTTTGGACTTTGGGCTGCAACTGCTGCCCTTTTGCCACAAAGATCTCTCTGTCCTTCTTCCTTAATTGTCACCACAAAAGAAGTGACTAATGTGACTAAGTGACTAAGGCAAAGTAGAAGAGAGAAGTTTTTCTGGCATGCTTTCAGTATCCCTTTAATCTTAGCAGTCTGTCATATAGAGAGAGACACTAGACTGGCCTGAATGCAACTGAGTCTAATGTGTTCTGCTTCTGATTTTCTAGCCCAGTGGCACCAGCAGATCCCACAGCCCATGTTAGTACGAACCAGTGGCAGCCGCTATGGATCCCTCACCAGCAAAGGACTTGACATTTTTTCAGCCTACTCATCTGTGGAAAGTACGATGGTGTTTTCGTGCTCTTCTCAAAGTATGGTGGAAAGTGAAGAACTTTAAAAACCTCAGGGCTCCTGCTGTGGAGGTGAAGGACTGTTGAGAGAAAAGAAGCCCACTGTCAACAACATGAAGAGAGAAACCAAGACCCAGGAGGTTTCCAAGCAACTAGTTTTTAGTAAGTTATCACACAGCTGGACTTGTTGCGAGGAATACTCTGAGCAAGCAGACTGGGGAGTCTCCCAGTCACAGCAGAGGAAGAAAGGGAGTGCCTAAAGAGAAATGAGGAGGTACAGGATAATTAAACCCAAAATGCCACACAGTAGTCTGCACTACTCTGGGCAAAAGCTACTGCTCTGTCCATCCCACGCTGTGTTAGAGATGCATAGTGCTACACAAAATGTTCTCAGAGGCAATAAGCTTGTGCTTGTAAGGTACGCCCCTCGCGCCTCTAGAGTAGGGCTAACTTGCCAAATTCAAGAGGAGGGAAAGAGGTGAAGAGATCATGACCTCTTTTCTCCAGTCGTGCCGTAGTCATTAGAGGAGAGCTCCTCAAATCCACTTTGTTATAGCATTATAGAGGGGTGATGTAGAACATATGTATGTAAAGAAGCAAGATCCTCTTTTTCATCTCGGACAAACTGAACACACTAAGTTGCCAAGAATGAATGACATTTGTCATAGGAATACAAAACTACACAATGAGGTACATTAACATCATGTAATGCACAGATACCTCTCATGCTGTCTGCTTTGTTTTTTTTTTTCTATTTCTGAGTTTGACTACTAAATTATATTTACCAAGGACTGATTTCCCAACTTATGTCATAACCCCTTTATTTCTGATTTATTACACTCCTGTAACTTGGAACTGGTAGAGTACCTTGGTTAAACTAGCCAAAGAGGAACTATGGAGAAATGTTGGGAAATCTCCAACCATTTAAAGAACTACTAACATTTGTACAGCTTCTAAAATGGGAAGAGGTCATCTCATATTATGGCAACAGCTTAGCACATTGAGAAATCAGAAAGTAAAGACTTCATCAGAAACCTTAAAACATGTAATTCAATGAGGAAAGAATATAAAATTAATTTGAGGAAGTTATGGAAAAGTCCATGGTTTAAATTTTTTCACTAGAGCAGTGGGCTGTTAGGAAAAGCCACCATTTTACATTTGTAACCATTTTCAGATCTTCCACTTAAAGGTGGCCTCGAAATAGAAACTATTATGCTAAAGTAAAAAGTGAGAGGAAGGGGAAATAGCATTTCTGATTCTCATTCATCAACTCTGCCCTGGGAGAGGAGCTGCTTCTACAGGGCATGAGTTGATGGTGTCTCTCTGCTGGCTTCTAGGAAAATCTCTAGTCTTCTTCTTCCCAAGTTTCCCACAGAGGCCTAGGGATCTAAGGAGCCTAGGGAAAGCTGTTCATTTGTTGAGCTCTTGGTATATGAAGGACATCCTGGAAAGGACACAGAAATGAACAGACTATGATTGTTAATCTCAGCAGATGAGCAAGCCGGTGCATGTTTCTCTGCCACTAAAATCTGTTCTTGAGTCAGAAAGGGATTCTCAGGTTCAGTTTGCAGAAAATTCAGTTTCTGACTAAAAACCACTTCAGACACTGGCTGTAAAATGCTGGTTATTCCGTTCCTAAGGAGTAAAGGTTTTACTTAAGTTATTCAGAGAAAATGCTAGACTTATTATTTGTCCAAGTAAAACTCATGGTACAGATAGTGATACTGTGTGGAAAAGATGCCCTGCAACAAAATGGACTACACAGCCAATTTCTCCAACAAAAGGCATCCTATTTCCTCATTGATTTGTATTACAAAGTTGAAAATTGTTTTGTTAGGAAAAAATATTCAGTTAATAAGTTTCAAAATGTTTTTAGTAGGAAGAGACAGTTATTGTCTGGAACCATAAATATATTGTATATGCATCACCGTTCTGATTCTTCCCCTCTACTACATTGTTAGCCTCTCACACACCCCTTTTTCATAAACCCCATAAATCTCCAGTTAGAAGATTCTTGGGTTTCAAATTTGAATCTTTCAGAATTCAAATTTTCTTTCATGTCACTATTTGTTTAATGTCTATTAGTGAGCTGGGATGCAATATCAAACTGTCAGAGTAGAAACTACTTCAAGGAGAGGATCATTTGTAGATTTCTCTATCTCCAACATCACCAAACACAGGCTCTTGCACCTAAACCAAAATTATTAGCTTTTATTATATGAATGAGTTCCCCTCTCCCCTTTTTTTAACCAATAAAGACTGCATTCTGATTCAGAATATCTTCCAGCCTGAAAGTCCCTTCCTCAAATTAGAGATTTAGGTGTAGAAAAAGTGAATTAGTGCCATAATATATTGGGCTTCGAGATTGAGATTCTAGAAAAAGAGTTCATGCAAAAGATATAATTATGAGAAATTTAGTTCTGGAAAATAGGGAAGGGGAAACACATTCCATATGAGTCACTGGAGCTCCAATCCATGGAATTAAGTTCATAGACAACCACTTTATCATCTTTAAGCCAGACAATTGTAATTGGCAAACATTTGTTAAGACCCTACCTATATACCAGATACAGTCTTTTCTAATTCTGACTCAATAGAAGGAGAAAGTCAGGACTCCAGGTCTGTAATGTTGGGATTACAGAAGTACAAGATCCCCTGCTCTGTTACAGAATTCATTGGTTGCTGAATTACAGTGAATTCTGGCAGGGTTGAAAGACTGTATATTGACTTTGTAAGACTTAACATTTATTTTTTCAAAATAGCGCATAGAATCTGAATGAAGCTGGTACAGCCAAAGAGGCCTTTTGGGTAAAAGTTCCACATAGATTCAATGATTGTGCTTCTTCCCTAACATATCAAAGGGCCTTTCCAAAGTCAACTCTTGTCTAGACACCAAAATCAGAAGTAGGGAGAATATAGGAAACTAAAATTCACAGATAACCCTCAAATCTCATTTAGCAAATAGGTAAGATCTCTTTCTTTGATATTTTCTCTCAAAATCTTGTAAGAGGCAATAATATTGACAGGAATGCTAATTCCCCTCTCTGCCTCTGCCTGTCCTTGAAAGGGAAATGGCCAAAAAGTTGAAAGGAAAGGGAGCAAGAGATTAAACAAACCACTCATAAAATGCCTGGAAATGTATAAAATTATCTCTGTTCAAATGTAGTCGGCTTAGTTACATTGTATTGTTTTCTTCATCAAAACCCAAAGCAAAAACAAGAGGCACAATCCGGTTCTCTCAAATTACTTTCCTCAAGTTCCCGCCTAAGTCAAAGATGATGTCAGCTAGGAATATGGACAGTCAACCTGTGGAATTCCAATATAGGAAGTCTCTAATTTACAAATAAACAGTATTCCAGAAGTTCATTTATAAATAAGTTGTTTTTGAAACAAAATTGTGTTAAAGTGGTTTTTAGGATCCCAGAGCAGCCTAGTTAATCCCAAACTTACAGTTCAGGCCTACTTCAGAGGTTCACAGCCTTACAAGTAATATTCTGAAACCTTTGGAAGGTGATACCAATATTTTACATAAATGGTTTTGTGAAGAGAAATAAATATTTACATTCATAATAGTTATATAAACTTAAAAAAAAGAAAAAAAAAGACAATTGAGTTTAAGACTGCTGAGTTAATATGTAATGTGGCACTCAGAACTAACTTGAATTTTGAATCCTGGCAGGTTTGTGATAGAAAAATAAAGAGAGAGAGAGAGATTTTCCCTTCCCTACGCAAAGGGCTGACCCTAGGCAAAAAAAGTGGAAGTTTTAAAATTCAGTTTATCTTTGGAGTCATCTCACCCCCCTCCTTTTAAAAATTCTTCTTCTAGTCTGACTAGAAGGCACTAGCCCCAAGACCCCAAATCATTCTCTCTAGCTCCAAAATTCTCTACCTCCCTTCTTTCCCAAGCTTTAGAAAGGCAACAAGCTTACAAAAGCTTGTTCTCAGAGGAAGGCCCTGGTCCTTTTAAGAGAAGATCCTTGCTAACACAAATGGCTCTCTAATTAACAAGAAAGTATAACAATGTGAAATGAAAATTTCAGCTAAAGTAAGAGAATTTATTTTGACCTGCAAGGGCTGCCAAATAAATAGGCTTGTGCCATCTAGGCCTTCATCCCTGCACTTAGCTCCCTAAACCATTCCTCTTCTTCATAACTCCTCTTCATCCATTTGTGAGCCCACCAATTCTCCAAGATGGAATCCAAGGCCTCTAAGCAGAGGTCTTGTATGAAGGGTGGAGACGGGAAAAGGAGTGGGAGTGGGATGGATCCCAACAGCAATTCCACTGCTGATGCTAGAGAATTGTCAGCTGACTGCCCCCTCCTCTCAGTAGCTCTGGAGTCTTCAGCACCCAGGTAATTTCAGACCTTTTAGGAGGGTGGCCAAAACCCTCACCCCCAACAGGAATGTTGAGGATATAGCTGAGAACAACTTTCACTTTCTTCGTTATTTAAAGTGGTTCAACATTTCAGAAAGCTTTCTGTGAGGAGGAGAAAAGGTGGATTCAGTCAAGCCTTAGTAAACCTCCTTTTGGACTGGTTTTCCATTTCCTTTTCTAGTTCATTTTATGGATGAGGAACTGAGGCAGAGTTAAGTGACTTGCCCAGGACTAGTACTTGTCTGAGGCTGGATTTGAACTCATGAAGATGAGTCTTCTTGATTCCAAGCCTTGAGCTCTAGGCACTGTGGTGCCACCTAGCTGCCTTGTCTTTGTTTAGCAAATACCAAAGATCTTTTGAACTCTGCCCCATCCCCAGCCTAATCAGCTTGCTAACAAAACTGCTAATGTTGTCTTATAAGTTAAAAAAAAAAAAAAAACCTAAACTAAATTAAACTAAAAAATACATGTTGAAAATGTATGTGCCCCTTGTTTCTGTCTAATTACATCAGTTAGCACATTAGGTATTGTAGCAGCAAAGATATACTGTTTTTGTTCATGTATTCACAATGACCGCTTCCTTCTGAGAAAGAACTGCTGAGCTTGAAATTGCAAGAATCCGAAAGTCCTCCATTTTAGTCCTTTTAGAATTGTGCTAATTGGTGCTAAGACCAATCATCCACATAAAAAATGTGGTAGGCAGTAAGAACTGTTCTCAAGAGGGATCTGCTGATGACCATCAGATCATTGCAGTTGACCAAGAGAAAACAAAGAATTGACTATTATTTAGTGAATTTTAAAAATGAATGAGATAAAATAGAAATGAAAAATATTTTCATGCTTTGAACAAATCTGCGTTTTTCTTTGAGAAAACTGATTTTTAAGATCTAAAGGTTGCTTTGTGAAAATGAGCAGAATTAAAATTGGCAAACATTCAAAATAGTTTTCAAAAATGAGTCATGTTAAAGTAAAATTACACACAAACACTAATTACATAAATGTGAGTTATTATGCAAAATGCATTATTAACTGCATGGTTTGTCCTGGTTGTCTCTTCAATAGTTAAAGAGCAGACCAGATTCTTATCACTTAACAAATAAATCCAACAAGTCCAGAATCGCACAGAAATGAGGGGGGAAAGCATATTCTGTGAAGTTGCGTCTCTATAAAATGTAAAATCTGCACTACATGTGAAAAGATGATGAAAAGATGCAGATGATGAAGAGCAGAACATTAAAATGGAGTTAATAATGGAAATAACAAGGAAGCTGAGTGGCATTTGACTCCCCTCGAGGAACATGGTTAATTCTATATAGGCATAGCAAGGTGATTATGTAACTCTAAAGAACAGGGTTATTTTACATACACCCAGTGGACTCCCAGCCAGAGTAGCCAATTCTTGGCAATTTCCCCACAGTCACTGTTGTGACAAATTAGTCAGGTGCCCTGGCAGGCAATGAGGTGTTGAATTTTGCTATTTTAAGCAGTGTAAGGACAAAGTATTGACTCCGATGGAAGGCGTGGACCTAACTTTAATATAACCATATCTATCCATACCATAGCAGATGTATAAGTGAAAAGTTGTAGGTAAAGCAAATTTATATAAATCAAGTATCAAAAAAATCTCATTGATACATATATATGTATATATATTGATTTCAAAGACCCTTTTATCTGGTTTTCTGCATGGTCTTCAATTGATAGTGGAAACCATGATGGCTTAGCATTATGTTTCATGGTCCATATTTCTCCATTCTCTCTCAAGTACCCTCTAAAAAATACTCAAATGCACTAGAAAAGAACTTAGAGATAAATTATGTGGCTGATAATCCTCAACCTGAGACATCTGGCCCTGGTAGGTAGGTTAAGGAGCATCACAGGGCTGCTATGCTCCAGTTTTCCCAATATTTGTGGCCTCCTCCCAGCCCGAGCACCTCAAGCTGATGAAGCAAGCTTGTCACAGTAGAAACCCTCAAAAGTGGCACGTATCAAAGAAAAATAGTCAAAATCTTAAAATGTACATTTCAAACTAAAATGCAGATAAATTGAATTGATTTTCTTTTCTTTTTTTTTTTTAAGGCTGGGGTTAAGTGACTTGCCCAGGGTCACACAGCTAGGAAGTGTTAAGTGTCTGAGATCAAATTTGAACTCAGGTCCTCCTGAATTCAGGGCTGGTGCTCTATCCACTGTGCCACCTAGCTGCCCCTAAATTGAATTGATTTTCAAAATTCAATTTCTTTTTCCTATCCCACCATTTTTTCTCTTTGATTATCTTTTTTTCCAGGCAAGATAAGTTATAGAGATGAAACTTCTGTATGTAAAGCCATAATCAATAATTTTCTCCATTTGGAGAAAATTAAAAACCCCCTTCAAAAAATGCCCTACCTTTTTCTTACAAACAAATTTCTGTTTTTCCAGATAAGCCAGGGAAATTTGTTTAACGACAAGACACTACAGCCTGTCTCAAGGAAGAGTACATTTGTCTAAACTCTGCCTCCTGCTTTTTGGGGCTCCTGGCTACTGGCTATGGATTTGATTGAGTTCCCATAGGAAGACCAAATGCAGTCCCTGGTTTCTTTTCTGCTGTAGTGCAGGATAATTCCCTACACTATTCTAGATGTAGTCATGAAGAAGCTTGGTTGTGGCTTCTGGTGATTTCTCACTAAGCGACATCCATATTGAAATCTGGGATTTGGCACCGAGGCTTACAAACCAATGAGTGTCATCAAAGATGGGTATCTCATGACTTGGTCTCTTCTCAAAATATTTTTCATTCTTTTCAGAAGCTTCCCAGTCTGAATTTAACACTAGCGAATGTATTTTATGCATCGGAACTGACTAAGCGATGTACTTTTAAAAAGAAATCCATCCTTTGAGTTCTAGGCCTGAAAGCAGTCACAGTTACTTGTTTCACTGCTCCCCCTCAAAAAAAGATGAAATGTCATCAATGCTTCTTTATCTCGAGCTACATAAGCCCACTCTAATCCCCAGAAGGTTCCCAAATACGGCGTGCCTCCTTAGGAGGAAGCTGGAACCAAATAATTATCTCAAATATAATGAATATTAAAATCTCAAGGGAGAAAAAAGTATAGTAACCATCCTGAAATGATTAAAATCTCTTTGTACTTATATCTTCTGCCTATGTTGCTGGGGGAAAAAAGTGAAATAATTCTGGTTTCTTTACCTGTTACCTGACATTGTGCATGCTGGGTTTTCTGTAGAAATTGGAGCTAATACCACCTTAGTGCAAATTGCACCTAGGAGATGCTACTGGCCCCTCTCCACAGGTTCAGGGGGACTGTACATACCCCAATAGACCATGTAATTTAAAAGATGCTTGTTGCTGTTCTGTAGACATGCTTTTTATTTTTGAAGTTTTGTTGATTGATTTTGTTTTGTTTGGAAACTTTGCTTGTCAAGTTATCAAGGAGCAGCTTAGTAATAAAATAAAAAACACCTTGGGATCTATGTTCAACTCAAACTCATCATTTTAAAGCAATTTAGAAAATATGACGGACTGTTTTCTTCTTTAAATAAAGTTTTGCTTATTGTTGATTTGGTTTTGATCCCAAATTAATTGTGCATAATGAGGAACTTCACATTAGACTAATATTTCCAATTTCCTTCCTGCTGTCCAGTGACTTTGACCCTTGAGCATTCAAACTGCCATCAGTTTGAAATAATAGTTGCCAAGCCTCTAAAGGGCTGAAACTCTGAGTTGATGCACTGGAATCAGATAACCGAGCACTTAAGGCTTATTACTGATTGGACAATACTCTATTAGCTTATACTTGGAAAATGTCCCTTCCCACTATTCTGTGCTGGTTCCATCTTTTGGTGTATACAGGTAATTGTAGGAGGGATTAGGGGGTGGAGTAAGACAAGCCAGAGTCACTTTTGCTGTGGACAGAGAAGGGATGTTGTGGAGAGCTTGTGTCCATTCCCTTCACTTCTACCCCTAAAGACCAAGAATAAAGACGAAGGACTTTTGCTTATCCTGACTCCGGCTGATTCTAAGGCATCCAGGGTGCTAGCTCGGTCTTCACAAAGCCTATGCTATTTCTCTCTCTTTTTTATAAAGCTTTTTATTTTCAAAACATGCATAGATCATTTTCAACGCTCACCTTTGCAAAACCTTGTGTTCCAATTTTTTTTCTCCCTCCCTTCCCCCTATCCCCTCTTCTAGATGGCAAATAATGCAATATATGTTCAACATTGTGCAAATCTTTTATATGTATTTCCACAAATACATTCTGCACAAGAAAAATCAGCTCAAAAAGGGAAAAATGAGAAAGAAAACAAAATGCAAGCAAACACCACCACCCAAAATTGAAAATCCTATGTTATGATTTGCACTCAGTTCCCACAGTCCTCTTTCTGGGTGCAGATAAGCCTATGCTATTTCAATAAAATATTCCTTAACACTTGTTCACAGATAGTGTTCACAAAGAATAAAGAGTCTGAACATATTAATTCTATGGACACAACTTTGGAGCCTCTCGAGGTTAGAGATAGCAGCATGTGTCCCAAAGGAAAGGCATGATATCATTCAAAGGTGCAAAAAAATAAATAAATAAAAAATAAATAAATAAATAAATAAATAAATAATCTGAAGGGGAGCGATCACAGAGGAAAACCAGATGGGGTCATAAAAATAAAGGTAGAAAGACTTTGTCCCAAATCCCAGGGTCCCAGATATCAGAAGCTTTCACGGCTCTCTTCAAGGACACATAAATTTTTTGGAATCTTGTCTACTGTCATGTCCGGGCTAGCTTTCTGGAGGTTCTCCAGAAGGGCCTTAGTCTCAGCAGAATAAACACCATGAGAATGAACAAGAATAGAATCCAGAGTCTTTATTGTCTCTTACAGTCTCTGACCCAGTCTCCTCCAGCAGTCTGACAGTCTGACAGTCTCAACCAGTCTCCCCCTGAATCTGACTTTGTCCCCAGTTTAAATACCCTATTATAATTACATCATTACAGTATACTGAGTATGTGTGAACTAGAGAACCATTACATCATCATACTAAACACTAACTATATATGTGAGCTAGAGAACCATTGTCCCATCAATTCCACTGAATTAACACTTAGTTTCAAGTACACTTCTCCAGAATTCTGGCTCTCTACAATCTCCTATTGCTATATATTTCAATTGTACAGGAAAGTACTTTCTCCTATTATGAGAGGGTGGCCATTTGTTTTTGTGCTTCCTAAACCTGCCTTATAGAATGAGATACCCCCCAAAAGTGATTAGATTAAACCCAAAGGGAAATAAAGTCAAGAAGCAATTTCTAGCTGATTCCTGATTAACATATGTATGTGTGTATATATATATATACACATACACACACACATATTTAAGTATTTCATTTATTTTAACACAGCCTTTTTTTTCTGAAGCTTTATTGTTAAGTCCTGGCGCCTGGTACAGTGAAGACAGTGCTACATTTGAAGTCTGATGAATTGACAATCCACATTCTGCCTCTGCTTCTTGGACCTATATAATCTTGGGCAACAATTTTAGGCATTATGGGTCTCAGTTTCCTCATCCCTAAAATGAAAGCTTTGGACCAGATCAGCTCTATGGTTTTTCTCAGCTTTGAGAACCTGTAATAAAAGGAGCTCCCTAGAGCTCTTCTGACCATGTCACACACATTCTCAGCCCCATTCAGTCAACTCCAGTGACTCCCAGCCACTTCTGGATCAAATATTAAATCTTTTTTAAAATTTGGTGTTCAAAGCCCTCCATCACCTTGTCCTGCCTACCTTTCTAACTTTCTTAGACCCATCCCCCACCTTGTGCTCCTCAAGTCCAGTGACATTGCCCTCCTTGCTGTTCCTCTCCCATAATCACTGGCTGCCCCTCTGCATGGGAATCCCCTCCTCCCTCATCTCTTCCTCCTGACTTCCTGGATTCCTTCAAATCTCAACTCCAATGCCAATCCCTGTTAGTCCTAGTGCCTTCCTTCCGCTGATGCTTTCCAATTTGCCCTATCTATAGCTTATTTGTCCATAGCTGTTTGCCTATGGTCTCCCTCATTAGACTGTGAGCTCCTTGAGAGCAGGAATTGTCTTTTACCTTTCTTTGTATCCCCCCACAGTGTCCGACATGAACTAAGTGCTTAATGAATGTTGACTGCCTGCCTGCCAGCCTGGAGTCAGGAGGGCCAATCAGACGCCATTCCAGTAGTCCAAGTAAATAAAAAAGGCCTGGGGAGTAGAAGTAGCAAAGAAAGAAATAATGGGAAGATATTGGTAGTGTCACATAAATAGGAAAGAGGGGGGGGGCAAGTTTAGAAATATAAAGCCAACTTTGGAGAAGTTGAATGTGAGGTGACAGCTGAGCACACAGGCAGAAGTATCAAGCTGAGAGTTGGCCATGGACTGGAACTTGGGGCTAGAAATGTAGATTTGGAATTCATTTGTGTAGCAGTGTGATTGAAACTATAGAAGTGGATAAAGTTGACAAGGAAGAAAGTAGAGAAAGAAGAGAAGACACTTAGAAGGTTGCTGGCTCAACCAGACCCAGCCACCATCTGATATCCAATTACCTTCTAACTAGGGTAGCGGACTGAGGAACTCAGTTTCCCCATATTTGACTCCAACCAGGGAGATGGGCTTCAAGAAGCTGACTGGGTTAAGGAGAAAGCTTTCTGTTATCAATAATGCAAGCTCTTCTTGATTCAAAATTGACTTGACCCTTAGAAACATTGAGGATAGAGCTAACAGATTGGAAGAAAGAGGAGGATCAAAAAGGAGTCAGGACCATTGCTTGGATGGTGTATAAGAATAATAAGGTATAACAGAGCCAGTTATATTCGATTTTAAAATTTTGTTAATTGTCTTTGTCAAAGAGAATGATCTTTGAACTCGGACGGACAGAACAAAAATAACTAATTGGAGTTGAAATCAAGCTATGCAGGAAGACACGGAAGAGATCACCCAGCTGTTCTTGGTGAGTTCAAGTCACCAGGATGACTTGCATCACAACGTTATGAAAGAACTGATAGGTAGACAGTCAGCTGTCTCTGAAAGAACCTAGACTATGAAAGAGAAGTCTCACAAGTGGAGATGGAGCAGATGTCTCATTCGTCAAAGAAAGAAAAGATACTACGTAGGCGAATGAGCTTGACTTCAATTCCTGGGAAAATTCTAACATGTATTAACAAATGGACAGTTAGTAAACATCTAGAAAGGAAACCGTGACCATCAAGAGCAAGCATGGCTTCATCAACAATATGGCCTTTGAAACTTACCTCAGCCTTTGACAGGATGCTTAGAATGGGGAGAGAAGATTGTAGAGATAATGCATACCTTGATTTCTATGAAGTATTTGACAGTCTCTCATCTGATTATTGTGCAAAAGCACAATGAAGATATGGGGGCTATATAATATTAGTTAAATCAATTCAAAATTAATTGAATGACCAGACCCAAAAAGGAATTAGTTATAGAATATAGTGGAATAACTAAAGACAGTGGAACTGTCTTTGCTCCTATTGTGGTCCACACAATTCCAGTCTGTTCCAAGAGTCACTGAGACAGAGCTTCAAACATGATCAATCAATTTATTGAGGAGCCCTAAGATAGTCCCTAATTAATTGGATACAAGATCTTTCTCTTGATCAAGATTCCCTCTGCTTGAGGGAAAAATGCTTTCGTAGCTACTGAGAGATTGCAAAAATAGAATAATTCCATGACTGGCTAATTCCAGAAGTGGGGAAATCTTATGGTTGGCTAAGAGAAATATCCATCCCATCTCCAAATCAAGCTTTCTACAGGTCAGGAGATCTCCTACAATTCATGAGACTCAATCAGCAAGTTCTTGAGCCTTCCACAGTTCATCTCATCAGGGGTTTTCCAAAGATCATATGACCCTGTCAACAGCGTCTCAAGACTGTCACAGGATCAGTAGTCTCCAAAGTCCAAGGGAATTGTGATTTTAAAGCAAAGATCTCTTGGGAGTAGGCAGCAGGGGTTTGCAGGGATGGAGAAGCAAAGGGACCTTATTTCAAGTACTACACTGGAAGAGGGGGCTAGTATAACACTTACAACTCCTATAGTTGTAAGACACCTAACAGTATGAACCTAGCTGACAAATCAAATACAATTAATATAATCATCAGCACATGGCAGATTAATCTATTATAACTCTTATCTTGACAGCATTAACTAACATAATTAATTCAAACAATCCCATTCTGCTTAATTCACTAAAACATCACTGATACTCATCAAATCACAGTGAATGGAATAAATATTGATTAAACTTGAGTAAGGGTATCAAAATCATATTCACACTTATGTTCTATAACATTTTTACCTGACCTGGATATAATCATAGATGGCACGTTGATTAAATTGTTACAAAGATGTTTGTACATCTTTACAAATGTTACAAAGCTTAAAAGGATGGCTTCCACAATAGATGTTGGAGTCAGACTCTGAAAAACCTTGCCAGATTATACCACTGCACTGAATCTATAAGGGGAGATTAAAAAGAGGCCCTGTGGGGGGGGGGGGCATCTAGGTGGTGCAGTGTATAGAGCACCAGCCCTGAAGTCAGGAGGACCTGAGTTCAAATCTGACCTCAGACATTTAACACTTCCTAGCTGTGTGATCCTGGGTGAGTCACTTAACCTAATTACCTCAGCCAAAAAAAAAAGTCCTGTAAAATCTCATAATTGGAACCAATGAATCATCTTGATAAGCACAAAAATGAGGGATGAGTAGATGCAGATTTGCCTTAATTGGGATTTTGATGGACTAACTTCTCAATTTGAGTCAACAGAATGACATCAGAGCCAAGAAAAGCTACATCTAAAATAATGTTAGGAGAGCCTGTAGTCTATTCTAGGGTGGTGATGGGCCTTTATGTGAACACATCTAAGGTATTGATTTCATTTCTAGACATCTCATCACATAAAGGACACTGATTAGATGGGTCATGTCCAGAAAAGTCCCTTGAAAAGAATGACCTCGAGAACAGTTTATTATGTATAAAGGAATTGCACATGTTTAACAAATATTGGATCACTTGCCACCTGGAGGAGGGGAAGGAAGAGAAGGGAAAAATTAGAACACAGGGTTTTGTAAGGGTGAGTGACAAAAATCATGCATGTATATATTTTGAAAATAAAAAGCTATAATTTTTTTCAAAAAAAGAACATTTCCTATAGTAACTCTTTGAGAAAATTGGGTTTTTAGCCCAGAAAAGAAAGGAAGGGACATGAAATCTATTTTCAAACACTTGAAAAGCTATCATGTGGAAGAAAAAAATAGATGTGTTCTTCTTTCAAACATTTGAAAAGCTATCATGTGGAAGAAAAAATAGATGTGTTCTACTAGCACCACAGCAGGTAGAAGTGGAATGGATGAATTCCCTGTCTATACCAAGTCTTTTTAGATAACTTACCCCCCAACACACTTTTTTTTGAGGCAAATGGACTTGTTACTTGCTCAGACTCATACAGCTAGTAAGCATTTAAGATCAAATTTGAATTCAGGCCCTCCTGAGCTAGTGCTGTATGCCACGTTGCTGCCCCCACAGCTCCCCCTTTCTCCTTATCAGAATGGGTTTCCTTTACATCTTCAAAAAGTCATTCTTGAGAGTTGCCCATTTCTATGGAGGCTGACTGCCCACAACATCCTACCTCTCCTTTACCTTTGGAATCTACCCTTGCAAAGTCTGGAATGTGGGATGGACACATTCAGCTTTATTCTTTTCTATCACTAATTCTAAGGTGGATGGTCCGTTCCCCCACGTCATTTCTGTTCCACTTTCTGCTGCAATTCTTCCTTTAGAGGGGGAATTGGCTACAAAATCACGGTTGTCATTCATTTCTTCTGCTTTTTGAAAGATGAAATTACAATTAAGGCTAATCAAGGAATTGTTACTTGCTGCTGAGTTTGACAGGGATGGCCGCCAGCAAGTCTGGCTAATTGAACACAGCGTTCTCACGCTTCTGCTCAGATGGCCTGTAGATGGCCTCAGATGACAATGTCACTTCTGTCCCTTCGTCCTTTGATCCCAAATCATCTTCACCCTGCTTTTCTCCTCTATTTCCGAATTTTTCCACATTAACATATCTTCTGAGACCAAAAGGGGTTTGAATAAATACAGTCCTTATAAACACATATAGAGTGTCTAGCTGATGCAGTCCTGACATGGTCTTCAGAACATATATGGTTATTCCGAAATTGTCTTTATTATTAGTCTTTAGTCAGCTAACTATATGCTGAAGGAATGGTCTTTTGGTACCTGAAACTAGGTTAGCATTCAAAAGGCTCTAATCAATTGGTAGAGCAGCAAGGTGGAACAGCGGATAGAGCACCAGTCTTGGACTTAGGAAAATTCATCTTTCTGAATTAAATCTGATCTCATACCCTTATGAACTGTGCTGTCATACGAATTATCTATGTGACCCTGGATAAGTTACTTAACTCTTTGCCTCAGTTTCTTCATCTGTAAAAATGAACTGGAGAAGAAAATGGAAAACCACTCTATTTCTGCCAAGAAAACCTCAAATGGGGTCATGAAGAATTGGATGTGACTGAAACAAGTTACAGAAACAATCAGTCATTTTAAGTGAGCTCCCTCTCTCTCTCTCTCTGCACTAGCAGCAGTGAAAGGAGGACAGCATATTTTAAGCTTCTGGGTGGGGAAGGAGACTTTGGCACTTAATTTCCCCACTCAGGCCTATGAACATAGGTCCTCTTTCTTTCTCCTGGGTCTCAGTAAAAGATTAAGCTCTGATTTTATGAATTTCAGAAGGGAAGGAGAATCAACCACTAGAGGTCTGGGAGCTGGAGTCCATGGTAGAGTTTGCATAGCTAGCCAGCATAGCCCTAAGAGGCAAGTGGGACCCAGTCTGGTAGTGGATTTGCCACTAGGATATCAGTTCCCACAAGCAAGAGAAGTGATTCTGTCCATTGGCTATGCTACATTTGGAAGTGAATTTGGCAACTGCCTTACAGCAACTGTCTGAGGTGGTATAAGGAGATTGGATCCCTAGTATTTGCTGGAATAGTTTGTACTTCTTGTTAAATCTTCTCTGTAAATATCCTTTGATAAAATCTAATTGGTGTTGATTGGTTAAATGATATTACTATTCTAATCACTGTTGGATAACCTTGAAGAGAATGCCCTGGAATAGAGTCTCAAGCCAAGAGCTTTAGAGCAGAATCCCATAACCCCTCAGGGATGCCCTTTGAACCTTGAGGAGAAAATGTAGCAAACCTTGGCATAAGGGTTGCATCTGTTAAAGCAGAAGTTAGGATAAGGTCCCCTAGGCTTCAAGTGGACAAAATCCCAACACCTTTCTGTTGTGACAGGTCTTAGAATTGACAAACACGCAGACACTTTTCAGGTAATTCTCAACTTTCACTATTTGCCCCTTTCCCTTCTGAGCTTTACTGAGATAAATCTCTCACCTGGAGGCTATTGCTTAGAAAGCAGGCAGCCACTCGGTCCTCAGAGGGAGGGGCCTGGCATTTATTTGCTGTTAATTATTTTTCAGTTGTGTCCTACTCTTTATGACCCCATTTGGGGTTTTCTTGGCAAAGATTCTAGAGCAGTTTGCTATTTCCTCTCCCAGTTCATTTTCCAGATGAGGAAACTAAGGCAAAGAGGGTAAGTGATTTGCCCAGAGTGACAGCTAGTAAATGTCTGAGGGCACATTTGAACTCAGGTCTTTCTGACTACAGATTTAGTGTGCCACCTAGTGGCCATTTATTACTTATTTGCAAGTGTCCTTTGGTCCTTTTTATTTTTCCCTTCTGCATCACCTTTGTTCCTTCTCCAGTTTCCCAAGAGAAGTCAGGGTTCTTCATCTCTAAAATGAAAGAAGCCTGATCTAGCCTAAATCTATGAATTATCAATAACAGAACATGTAAGAAATATTTATGAAGTGCCTCTTAGGTACGAAGTCCCAGGCTAATAATGATGCATTTTTATGTAAAGGTTTAAGGTTCATAAAGCATTTTCTGCACAATAATTATAGGAAGAAGTTGTTATAGGAATCTTTGTCCCCTCTTCTACATATGAACAAAGTGAGCCTCAGATGGGAAGTGATTTGCCCAAGATCACCCAGCTCACATCAGACCCAGAATTTGAATGTGGCTCTTTCCTGCCCACATGGCCAAAGCTCTGTCTACTCATCACATGATTTCCAGCTCTGTCGTATACAAAGAAAAGGTGACACATGGAAGTTATAATCTAGATGGCTAACCAAAGCACACACCTTCACAGTGCTTAGAGATCTTTGATTTCTCCTTCTGCTGATGTATAAGGCCATCCTTCTTGACCTTGGTGGTCTTCAAGAACTGCCATGGGCAAAAGAATTATGAGTCCAAAGACAGCCTGCTAGTGAGCCTCTCTGCACTCACCTAATCTGATCCAGAGGCAACAGGAAAATAGTCCATCACCAGTTATAAACATTTTTATATTTAATGTAGCTAAAATTTTGTCTTGATGGATATGTCCCTCATTAACCCAGATCCCTTCTCCTCTGTTAACTAATGTTATTGAAGAATCATAATGGCTGAAAAATCCATCACCCTGTGGCAGGTAATGAGATTTTTATATCTCGATGAAAAAACCATAGGCTCATAGATCCAAAGTTAGAAGGGATCTCAAAGCCCATAAAGATGAAGATTGCCCAAGTAAAAAACATCAAAGGTAAATTCCAAATAATTAAGAATATGTAAATAGTAAACTCAGTAGTCTACTGGGGCACTTTTTTAGACTTGTTCTCTTTCATCTTCATAATTTGTGATATACTTAGCACTATTCTTTATAATTCTAGGAAGAAAGGAAGGAAGGAAGAAAGAAAGAAAGAAAGAAAGAAAGAAAGAAAGAAAGAAAGAAAGAAAGAAAGAAAGAAAGAAAGAAAGAAAGAAAGAAAGAAAGAGAAAGCAATGTCCTAGTAGGGAGAGGGGGAGAGGTGGATTAGAAAAGCAGAGAGATCTTGAATAACCAACCAAAACTCAATTTGGTGTTTAGTGATGGGAAAGATAACAATCTCTGAATCTCTATGTTTTATTGATTGTCGTGCACGCACACCTCACACCTATACCAGGTAATTGGCACCAAAAGGTTAGTTATTTTGCTTTATAATTTTTAAAAATGGAAATTCAGAACCCAGAGTATTCATAGGCGATATTATCGGTTGTTTTATGATTTCATAAAAATTCAGCTTTATGATTTTTTTCCCAGTTTAAGCCTATAGATTAAAGAAGGCATTTTCTCTGCTTGGGAGCTTAGGGGATTCTTATTTTCTTGTTTTTTTTTTAATAATAGTTTTTATTTACCAGATATATTGGGGGATTCTTATTTTCTAAGGACAGTTGAAGCAGAGCTGTGGATGTGCCATAAGCTGTGATCAAATTGTAAATTGAAGAGAAATTAACCATAAGCAGAGTTCATGCTTTTAAATTCAGAATCTAATTCATTTATTTGATCGGTTTTAACAAATCTCAAATGTACAGAGAAATGAGGCTCTGGATTCTTGCTAAGTATAATAAGAAGTTCTCCATAAATATAAACAGTACCATCTATCACTATGTTTTTTCTTTACAATAAAGAATTGGGCTCATTTATTATAGAGCTAGCAGATATGCAGATGACTGATAGAGGAAATTCAGGAGACCTGTGTCCACATTTAGCCCACCAACTCTTCCTCTCAGTTTTGAAGAGAGTCTTCCCCCATCTCTGCAAAGAGAAGTCTGCCAAATACAGTCTCTTCCTCTTGTCTCCTTCCCTTCCCTCTCCTCTTCTATTCCATCTTCTCTCTGTATGTTTCTCTCTCTCCTCTCCATTTGCTATACAAAGTCTTTGAGTGTTTGTACAAATTAAGTTAAACAATTATTATATAAGAATCAAAACAGGAAATCCAAGGCAAGAAGCTTTAAGTCTAGTTTGAAAGATAAATGCTACTTAAACAGTAAATATTTAATGAACCATCACAAAACCACTTCAAGTACATGTGGTCTGAATGCTGTCTGGAGAATCATTCTCAAATATCCCTCTGATGATTACAGCGCACCCAAAGTGGAATTAGCTGCCTCCTAAAGCCAGTAGCTCTCCATCATTGCAAGTCTCAGGTGAAGGCAAAGTTATCGGCAATGTTAGGGGGCAATTCTTGGTCAGAGACAGACTGGACTAGATGGCTTCTGAAATCCCCTTCTGCTCCCACCCAAGTCAGTGTTGGGAGCACCACCAGCGGCTGTTATTACCACAGAGGCACCTTGCAAGACCACCAGGAAATCGGTGCCGTACTAATATAAAAAAGAAAAGAGGGAAAACCAATATTTTATTCATACTTTACAAAAACCTATATCTTAAATCCTATTATATAGGAGCTGGTTTTAAAAATACAGACAACGTATGCCCCTAACACTCCATGAAAAAAAAAAAAAATCTAAGGGTTTTCCTCATGCACACACAGAGAGCTATCCCACTACAGCAGAAAGGGGTTTATTGTGACAAGTGAGTGTAAAGATTAACATTATTTACACAGGGTGGAAATGGCTCCATTTTGAGCATAGACAAGAACTATGCACACATGGAAAGCAAAGGGGTTTGTTGTGACAAGTGAATGGAAAGGTTAACATTATTTACACAGGGTGGAAATGGCTCCATTTTGAGCATAGGCAAGAACTGTACACACATGGAAAGCAAAGGGGATCCATAGATTGATTCGAAACGTGTCAAACTTACAAAGTTTACGCAAGTTCATTCTCTGAGGACTAAAGCTGCGGGACAGTCTCATCTTATTATTTCTTGACCATTGAATCTTTTTTTCCTCAAAGCAGACAGGAAAAGGCTGGGGACAGGGAGAAAGGGTCCTCGGAATCACGGTCATGGCCAAGCCGTTTCAAAATTTCCCAGCAAGCAATGAAATGGCTCAAGAGATGGATTCTATGTTCTAGCCCTTCTACAGAGCTGGCAGTGAGGGGATGAAAAATAAGATTATGGATTGGGGGGGGAGGGGATTTAAGTGATAAATTGGCTAACATTCTAGAGATGCAATATTTCCCAGAGGGGGAAAAAACACTTATTTCTAGGCGTCCACTTGAAGGCCCAGCCCCAGAGCCCGCACCTCGTGGCCCGATCGGCTCACCTGCAGCAATGGGCGGGCGCTGGGGGGCCTCAGGTGGCCATTTGGAAGTGCTCGGGCTGGTAGGCGAAAAGTCTTTGGGCGTAGTGCTCGGCGTCCCCGGGCAGCTTGGGCCCGACCAGCGCGGGGTAGCTGTCCGCGCTGAAGTGCTCGCAGTGCAGATTGAGCCAGTCCCTCTCGGTGCTGTAGCGCTCCGCTTCGGCCAGGATCCGGGTCAGAGCCATGATGTAGCTGAGGGCCATCTGCAGCGTCTCGTACTTGGACAGCTTTTTATCCTGGCCCCACTGGGGGACCACTTTTCTCAGGCGATCGAAAGCCGTGTTGAGCCCTTGCATCCGGCGCCTTTCCCTGGCGTTGGCCGCCAGCCGCCTGCGGGCGGCGTTCTCCAGCCTCTCCGAGCCGCACTTGCCCACGCACTCCATGCTCCCCTTGCACGGGGGCTCGCCTTCCAGCCCCGGGTCCAGGGAATGGGACTTGCAGGATTTCATGCTTCGGGAAGTAGAGTCAGGGCACCCCCACCCACCCCCAGCGTTTGGGGGAGCTCTCTCTCAGGAGGGAGCTGCTTTGGCTTTTTCCCTGTCCTTAAGCTGGCCCCACTTGAGCAACGAAGAAGGGGACTTGGGAGAAAGGCAGTTCATTGGCGGGGGAGGAATCTAAGGCAGAGATCCAAGGCTCTGACCAACTGGATCCCTAGCTTGATGCTTCTTCACTTGCCTAAACTGAAGGGCAATTGAGATTCCGAAGGGAGCTCCATCTTCCCAAAGTCAAGTTCCAACAGCAAAGGCTTGTTCTCCTCCGCAGAACTTTCAAGGCATGAAATAAAGGTAGTTTGGGTGATTAGGGTCCTTTGGGGTCCTCCAGGAAAGCGACACTTTTCAGGAAAATGTGTTCTTTCATGGAGAAAGAGACAGAGAGAAAGAGAAAGAAAAGAGAGAGAAAGAAAAGGAGAGAGAGAGAGAGAGAGAGAGAGAGAGAGAGAGAGAGAGAGAGAGAGAGAGAGAGAGAGAGAGAGAGAGAGAGCACTTCTTCCTTAGTAGCAAACACCAGTCTCTTTGAGAGAGGAGGAGGAGAATTTATAGCCGAGGGTTGGAGCCCTGAACAGGTGGTAGCAGGTGGGCTGGCGTCCCCCTGCCTCTATCTCAGCACCTTCCTACCCTGGGAACTGCAGGGAGAGAGGGGGGAAAAGCCTGCTAAAATCCTGACATGACTGCTTTCATCTGGCCAAGTCTCTCCAAAGCCATGTCTGTCCAGCCCTAACAACACACCATCTGGAGCAGCCTCGCTGTCCCCAAAAGAATCACAACAGTCGGGGGGAGAACAAAAACGACCTTTCCCCTTGGATAATCACTTCCTCTATCAGTCATCGACGTTGGTAGCCAGAATCAAGCAAAATGAGTGTTTTATCGTTATTGAAAAATCATCTGCTTCGATGATCATTTGAAGGTGATGTGCTTTAAAAGAATGAAAAATTGGCTTTAAGAGAATAAGAAATTTGATCCAAATGAGGCTGGTTAAATAGATGGAATCCTCTGATTAAGCTGATGAACAAATGGGAACAAACAAATATCACTCCATCATTTCTGTTGTCAGAATATTGGTACCCATTTTCCTACCAGAAATATGGAGAAGGTTCCAAAATATAGAGCATATATAGGATACATTTCATTTCATCCTTCATAGATGGCGTTGAGCCCTAGGCAAATGAATTCAACATTTGTCCTCCATTTCTTATTATGCAGATTCATGAATAATATGTATAATATATATGTGAACTTTGGGCATGTAGAACACATTTAAATGTGAGGTTTTGAAATCTATGTAAACTAATCATAATGCATTGCCCAAATGTGTTTCACCTCAATTTATAAGTAGTTTATATTTCTAAGCAGTTTAAATTGATTTTTTTAGAGCTACAAGAATTCATTTTTTCCTTATGAGACTAATAATTAGCAATCCATCTGGAAGAGAGATGTGGATATTTCACATGTTTTGATCGTACTCCTTAATCGGTCAATATTTAATTTGCTAGTTAAAGAATAAAAGCATGAGATTGATAGAGGAGAAACAATTAAATTTCATATTTCAGCTCCCCACAGCTTGTTTCTGATGTGATGGAAGGATCTAAAAAAAGTAGGCACTTCTCAATAAGGGGGTGAGAAGAGAGGGAAAGAGAGAATTTGGGACTCAACATTTTAAAAGCCAAATGTTAAAAATTATTCTCTATACAATTGGGGGAAAAAATGAGTGAAGAAACTGTGAAAAGAGAAAAAACTGGCCAGAACACTCATCTCCACAGGATTCCTAGATTCTTTGGGGAGAAAAATGGAATTCTTCTTTTTTCTTCCTTTTGAAATATAGATTATGTCAGTGTGGAATTCAGATTTGCCATTAAATTAAATTATCGATGAGCACTCATAAATTGTGAGTCTTTTCCTGAGGACTTGGACCCCTCCCCCTCCATTGTTTTCCCTGTGACTTTGGAGTCCCTGCCTCCCCAGGGACAGTTGATTAATCCCTGGTTGAGGCCCTGACAATGAAGTGGAGTTGAATAATAGGAAGACAAGAGGATGCAATTGGACATTAATGGACTCTGGTCTAACAGATGTTAAATGAAGGCTGGCCCCTCCTCCCATTGCCTTGGCCACTATGATGGGAACATGGTGGTCCTGCTCTAATGGAAGTATGCTAGTACTTTGTTACCAAATTATGCTCTATACAGTTCAGATTTCTGTGGAACCCTGGACAGACGTTCTTATTCTTCCGCATATTCCTTCATTTCCTCCCTTTCTCATAGGAACTTTGTCCTATCTTTGTCTCTCTCTTCTCTGTATCTCTTTGTATCTTTTTGTCTCTATGTATCTCTTCCTTCTATGTCTGTCTGTTTCTCTGTCTCTGTCTCTCTGTGTGTCTCTATGACTCTTTTTTTTTTTGTCTCTCTCTGTGTGTCTATCTTTCACTTTGTGTGTCTCTTTGTTTTTCTGTCTCTGTCTCTTTCTGTCTTTCTATGTCTCTCTCAGTCTGTTTCTCTCTGTCTTTCTGTGTCTTTCTCTGTCTCTATCTCTCTCTGTGTCTTTCTTTTTGTCTCTGTCTCTATCCCTATCTCTCTCTGTGTGTCCCTCTCTCTGTCTCTGTCTCTGTCTCTATCTCTTTGTCTTTCTGTCTCTCTCTCTGTCTCTCTCTCTATCTCTCTTTGTGTCTCTCTGTCTCTGTCTCTGTCTCTGTCTCTCTCTTTCTCTCTCTCCCCCTCCCTTCTCTTCTTCTCTTCCTCCCTCTCTCTTCCCTCTCATTCTGGGATGCCCTGAGAGTATCACTGAGTACGACACAACCTTGTTCTGAATTTTTATCTAAAGTACCCATCTCCTTCATATCCAGGTCATCAGATGTCTTTCTTAGGAACATCTCCCATTGGATTAGAAGACAGGTTGTTTGCTTGGGATTCACACAAGGAAAAACATAATCCTGAACATGACTATACATCAAGGTTCCTGACATTTTTAGTGCCACAAACTCCCTGGGCACTCTGGTAAAACCTAATGATCCTTTTCAGAATCATGTTGTCAAATGTATAAAAGAAAATACATATAATTACAAAATAAACCCATCATGTTGATACATAGTTATCAAAAAAAAAAAGTTAGGTTCTCAAGCCACCAAGTAAGAGTCCCTGCCATTCAGGGCAGAGATTCTGGTTCACAAAAACCTTGTGGGTTTAAATGGTGGTGTCCAATTCAACTAGAAGTGGATCCCTGCTGGCCAATTACTGACCTACAAAACCTCAAAGTAATATTCTCTGGGTTGTACTGTATTTGCATTTATTCAGTTAAGCATTTCCCAAGAAGACATTTCTATGTGGTCCAGGTTGTTCTAACGAACTTGTGAGTTTGACTGGTCTGGGCTTAGATGAGGTGTATTAGTACTGGGAGGAGCCTTTCAGGGGATCCCAACTGAACTCCCCTATTTTGTGGCAGAGACAGCACGGGGCCTGCAGGGAGGGATGGTCTCAAAGACATTTGATCAGCTGCAGGTAACGGAATTCATAATACTCAAAAGTCATAGAGCAAGCTGGAGTGGCAGCCAGCTCAAGAGTCAGGGCTTCTGGCAGAGATCAGGGCTTCTGGTCTGATCGCTGGTGTGGGCAATGATCCCGAGGATCAGCTTCTCTTGGGGTTTCTTGAGTTCTCCAGCACCGGAGCCCCAAACTCCCCAAAGTGAGTTTATGAGACCTGTATATTGTTGTCAAACCAAAAAGGAGGAAAAAGACAAGAGAAGTTTGGGAAGGGATGTTGCAGAAGCTCTCTGATGCTATCAGGGAACATTTGAAGTCCCCTTAACATAGATCAGGGTGTTCTTCTGGAGGGATCACTGGGGTGGGGAGTATGACGAGGACTTCCTTAAATCGTGAACTAATGCTGAACATAAGATGGAGGGAGCTGCGCTGTTTGTGATCCACATTGGCTATAAAATGAAAGGGCCCAGGTTCTAATCCTGCCCCAGATTCTGACCTACATGATCTTGGGCAAGACATACAACATCCCAACATTCCAGTGTCTATAAAATGAAGGGGCTAGAAGGTGTTGTTCTAGTCATGTCAAGATCCTCCTGAAAAAACCAAGGAGTCCTCAGTCAATGAAGTGGGACAACAAAGTTAGGGGTGGGTCAGAGCCTTCAGTGTTCCAGAGGAAACAGCCCCACAACCCCCACCCTATGAAGAGCAACTGGGCAATGGAAGGGGCAGCATCCCCCAGACTAGAGGGACTTTCCCAGGATCCTTGTGGCAAGAACAGCCTCTATTTCAGAGATGTTGCATCTTCCCTCATGCTCCCTTTCTCTTCTTTTAGAGCCCGGATTCCTCTTATTCTGCAGCAGAACCTTGCCACCAAAGGCCACGCTTCCCAGGGGAAGCCCAGAAGACCCTGTGCCATCACCTGGACTCCAACCAAGCTCATTAACTCCCTTCCTGCCTTTGAGGCACGAGCCTTAAAGAACCCCAAGTGCAAAGACAATTTTGGCTTTTCTCGGCCTGGCAATCTGACTTTTCTAAGGCCATCTCTGAGAGCCAGGAGATGCTAGAACTCACCATGTTTGGCTCTCCTTGTGAGGTTTCTTAAGCACTCACTGGGCTTGTTCCCTTAGGTCCCCAGAGGGGCCTCAGGAACACCGGTGCCCTTTGGCTTTGTGGTCCTTTGAGCCAGGCAGATTCTGAGGCTGGTTCCCCTGTGTCCTTAAAGAATCACTCAGTAAATATTTATTAAGGGCCTACTATGTGGCAAGCACTACTATGTGCTGGAGATACAAAGAAAGACAAATGCCAGTCTCTGCCCCAAGGAGCTCCTAATCTGATTAGAGAGATCACATGTAAAAGGAGCTGAAAATTGGGGGGAAGGGAAACATTAAGAGAAGGAGGAATATAGGGGGTAGAGGGAGACTGGGGGAGGGGGAAACTGGGGGGAGAGGGAGACTGGGGGAGAGGGAACTTGAGGAAGGGAGAGAAAGAGTGGGAGGAGCAGCCTGACTGATCCTCCCTCCTTTCTCTCCCCCTTCTTCCCCCCAAAGCATTGTCTAGGGCTGTATCCGAGGTCTGGGTTCAAATCCTTCCTCTGACATTAGGGGCCTGGTTATTCTTCCCTCCAACTCTCAGTTTCCTCATCCACAAAATGGGATGAGAACAGCTCTTGTGCTCACCTCTGAGGCAGAGCTGGGCTGGGCTCTCCCACTCACTATGGCTGCAGATTTCTCTGCAGGAGTCAACTGTAGTCAAGTCCTGGGTCTGGACCCAAACCAAGCTGCACAGATGACCTTGCTATTGCCAGGAGGAGTGAGGAGGGTTGGGGGGGGGGGCAGGGCTGGAGCACTGGGACTGAAGCCTGGAGACCTGAGTTCTAATCTGCCCTCAGACACTTACTGGCTGCTGGACCTTGGGCCCGACATTTGTCCTGCTTGCCCAGGCTGGGGAAGAAAAGGGCAGAGCAGTTTGTGTCTTTGCCAGGCAAACCCTAAATAAGGTGGGCCCAGCAGCCGTGGAAAGAAGCAGAGGCCTCCTCTGATTGCCTGATCTCTGGATTTAAGCCCGGCCCTGCTGGGTCTGGCAGGATCTGGGCCTGGTGGCTTTGGGGGCTTTCCCAGGGAGGGGAGCACTTGGGGAACAGCCTCCCCACAGTGGCTCCCTGCCTTTCCCTCCCTCTGCCATCCTGATTTGTCTTTGGGGAGGACACAGGAGTTCTGGAAGCCCAGCCGGCCTCTGTCTGCTAAAACTGTGGCGTCCGCTATTTCTGGGAGAGCAGGTGGGCGACGTGTCCGAAAGGTGGCTCTCATTAAGTGCCAGGTTTCTGGAGATCCCTGACTCAGCTCGGAGGCAAAGCCCAGAGGAGGCTGCCGGCCCCGGCCAGCCATGGATGCGGCCCTGCCGGCCCAGGGAGGGGCAGCTTTCCCTTTTCTTTGTTCTCACACTCTTGATGATCTGGGTTTTTCCTCTTAGGCGGTTCAGGGGCTCACCATTGCCATGAGCGCAGGGTCCCAGGCTCCCTTGCCCTTTGCTTTTTTCTCACCCCCATCTTTCTGACAACTTACTCCCCTTGCTGCTGCCACCTGACATGGGCCTCTGTTCTAATTCAAGGGTCCAGAAGATTAAGGAGCCAGAGATCTGGAACAGACTGACTCCAGAGCCCTCTCTGGGGGGAATCCCCAAGGGAATGGAGAGCACGCCATCTAGACCTGAGTCCGCAGGGGCCTCATGGGATCCCTCTCTACTTCAGGTGTGGAACCGTATTTCTCTCAAGCCATTGCCCTTTCTCTCTTTACCCAAGCAGAGGGCAGCTCCATGGTGAACTCGAGATGTTGGTGGGATGTGTACCTGACGATCTAGAGACAGAAATACAGGGAAGCAGCTCTGCGAGATTGGGGCTGTCGAGGAACACAGAGAAGCACCGCAACGCAACAAACAAGCACCCACCTGTCTCTCACATTGGCACCCCATGGGTGTGAGCCCTTGTCACCCCCCCCCTGGATTATTGACAGCATTCTGGGGGTCCGCCTGCCTCCATCTCCCCTCCATCCAGTCCTTTTACCATTCATTCTGCTGTCAAATCAATCGATCAGGTCTGATCATGGTGACACTATTCAATAGACTCTAGTGGCTCCCAATCACCTCCAGCATCAAACGGAAAACCTGCCCTTCCTCATGCTGTTCCATCCTGCCTTTCCAACCATCTTATGCGTTATTCTCCCTCCACAAACTTTACAAACCAATGACCCTGGCCCCCTGCTGCTGCTCTCTCAGGACCCTCTGGCTCCAGATTCCATCCAAACCTTCTCACTTCATCCAAGCCCCAGGACTGGGAGGTCCTCCTTCCCCCTGGCTTCCCCAGTAATGGCTAAAATCCCATGATCCCTTGCTGCTACTCCCTCAGGACCCTTTGGCTCTGGACTCCATCTATACCTTCTCATTTTATCCAAGCCCCAGGACTGGCTCAAATCCCACCTTCTGCAAGAAGTCTTCCCCCCCCATCCCCTCTCCCCCACTGAAGGGCTGCCCTCTTTCCATTCCCATGACACATCTTACATGTACATGAGGCTGGCGAGATACTGCCTCCTTAGAAGGTGAGCTCCTTGAGGGCAGGTGTCTCTAGCACGGGGCATTCAGCATCTGGCACACCCCTTGGGTTAATGATGACCCGGTCTGGACTGTTCTACCTCTTCCCCTCTGCCCAGAAGACTGAGCTCAACTTCTGACCACTGACAGAAACCTCTCCTGCCCTGTCCCGCCTCGTGGGCCAGTGATGTGACTTTCATCCAGGGCATGTCTCTTCCCCATTGGAAGTGACCTCTTTAAGCAGAGGAACTGTGTTTCTGTATTTTATTTTATTTTTATTTTGGGGTATCCTCAACATTGGATACAGTATCTGACATGACATAAAAAGTACTTAAAAGCTTACTGTCAGATTGGCTAAGATGACAGGAACAAATAATGATGAATGTTGGAGGGGATGAGGGAAAACTGGGACACTGATACATTGTTGGTGGAGTTGTGAAAGAATCCAGCCGTTCTGGAGTACAATTTGGAACTATGCCCAAAAAGTTATCAAACTGTGCGTACCTTTTGATCCAGCCGTACTACTACTGGGTTTATATCCCAAAGAAATACTAAAGAGCAGAAAGGGACCTGTATGTGCCAAAATGTTTGCGGCAGCTCTTTTTGTTGTAGCTAGAAACTGGAAGATGAATGGATGTCCATCAGTTGGAGAATGGTTGGGTAAATTGTGGTATATGAAGGTTATGGAATATTATTGTTCTGTAAGAAATGACCAGCAGGAGGAATACAGAGAGGCCTGGAGAGACTTAAATCAACTGATGCTGAGTGAAATGAATAGAACCAGAAGTTCACTATACACTTCAACAACAATACTGTATGAGGATGTATTCTGATGGAAGTGGAAATCTTCAACATAAAGAAGATCCAACTCACTTCCAGTTGATCAATGATGGACAGAAACAACTACACCCAGAGAAGGAACACTGGGAAGTGAATGTAAATTGTTAGCACTACTGTCTGTCTACCCAGGTTACTTATACCTTCAGAATCTAATACTTAACGTGCAACAAGAAAATGGTATTTACACACATATATTGTATCTAGGTTATACTGTAACACATGTAAAATGTGTGGGATTGCCTGTCATCGGGGGGGAGGGAGTAGAGGGAGGGAGGGGAAAATTTGGAAAAATGAATACAAGGGATAATGTTATAAAAAATTACTCATGCATATATACTGTCAAAAAATTATAATTATAAAATTAATTTTTAAAAAAAAGAAGCTTAGTGACTGTCTGTAATACAGAAGAACATAAATGAAAAGGAATGATCCAAATTTTCAGGAGGGAAAAGGACCTGGTAACTTGAATGCGGAAAGAAGGGGTATCAAAGGTGATGGTGGCTGAGCTGAACTTGGAAGAAATCTGCGTTCTAGGACACAGAGATAGGAGGGAGTGCATTCCAACCATGGGCCCCGGGCTGCCGCAAAGGCACAAGAACGTTGTGTGTGGGAACCAGCTAGCCCCCGGGTTGACTAGGATGGGGAGGAGAGCAAGGGGAGTAATGGGAAACGTGAGGGAGCTGCGAGCTAGACCACAGGTGGCTTTAAATGCTAGGCCAAGGACTTGGTGTTTTATCCGAAAAGAGCAAATGATCGACGGGGACAACGGAAAGATTTTTGAGTTGGAGGGTAGAAGAACAGGGTGATGGTGCAGATCATGGTTGGACTCGGCTTAGTTTTTAGAATTGTCAATAATAGTCCTCCGGAGCTAACACTAAACAAGGCCTGCCTGGGGCCGAGCCAGCTGATGTGACTTTCTTGCTGAGACCTCAGGGGCCTCCTGTCCCAGGGAAAGGCGCCACAATCAGATTTCTGCTGACGTAGAATTCTGCGCAAGGTAATGACCAATGGCCAAGGAGGTTGTGCTTTGGTTCTACAAACAACTTAATGGGGTGTTTCTGTCTCTTTCTAATATATAGCATGTTATGTATAGATATTATATATGTATGTATAGTAAATGGGTATTGGGAGTGGGATTGAAAGGTCCTTGAAGGGAGGGAGCATCTATATTTCTGATTTTTGCATCTATATTTCATACACCGTGGCTTTGGAGCATCTTGTTTTTAACAGGTCCTCAAGAATTACTTGACTAAGCCATGGTCAGGTTGATGGTGTTTGACTCCAAAGCAGTAGGGATGACATTTCCAAACCAAAGGCGCCGCCATCTTTGCCCCAGAGAGTCAGCTGAGCCCAAATCGGACACTGGCGAGGAGCCGGGAACAAAGGAGTCGCCGGTGCTGATGGCAGAACTCAGGAGAGAAGGGACGCTTTCGGCCACCTCGGCCAGCCTCAGCACATTTGGCGCCGCACTTTCCAGCTGCTTGATGCCTCCTTTCCAGTCTAATGTGACAGGAAAGGTCGCTTAATCTACTTTAGCAAATGTACTTCGCTGATTTGGCATGTGCACTTGCCAGTGAGCCGGAGCTCAGGTTTGCACCGACATCCTCTTGTAAAACAGGAAATTCATAAGGAAGGAAGACCTGAAAACAAAATGTTGGCAAAATGCTCTTAGGCCATTTGAAGGAGATAAGGTTGTCCTTACACAGTTTGAGTTCTCCAGAGACCTTCCAAGAGTTGTAGGATGGAGTCATCCTTCAGGGTATTTCCATAAGGATGTAGGGTGAGAATATTGGCTCCCAGGGCAGTTTCCTGGAGAGTGGGGGACGGACAGGGACCTTGAGGAGATATCTAGGGAGGCAGGTGTACACTGACATCACGATCAATCCCCGACAGCCCGGGTGGGGCCTTAGACCTGAGCACAAGCCCTGCTGCCCATCTGGCTGTTCAGACTTCCCCTGCACTGTCCCGATTGGTGCAAGTCCATTCTATCGAGCTGGCCCCCTGCCCCAAAGCTGCTTCACCAGGCCCGGACTCAGGAGGACCATGCAGAGGTCTTCCTGATGTGCCAGTGCACCCAAAGCCTCCCTGCCTTCCTGCCTCTTGCTCTGAGCACTTCTAGAAAGGGGAAGATGTGTAACTGTCCTTTGACCCATCAGTATCCCTTCAGCTCCCTGTACCACAGTAGAATCCCTTTCTGTTCATTACCGCTCTCCTCTCCATCACTAAAGTTATTAGAAGTTACTGGTCCAGGAGCCATTGCCAAGATGAGGAGACTGCACTTGAGCACTTACTCCCTTCCCCTCCCTCCTTTGTTCCATTTGCCTTAGTGTTTCTCTATCAGGATGTAAGCTAGTGCAGTATAGGAAGGATCTCTCTGCTGTGTCTCTCCTAAAGGAAAGGGATTGTTTCATTCCTGACATTTGTGTTCCCAGGATCGGGATGTTCAGGAAGGGCCGGCACCTAGGGTGAGCCCTTGCCAAGCCATTTTCAGGGCTGCTCATCCCCCTCTGATGTCTGATTTTACCCACAGCTCCAAGAAGCTGCAGCACGTACATACGTCATACCCTGGTAAATCAGTCCAGCGACCATGTTGAGGGCACGTGATGTGCCTCAAACGCCCTGGAGACTTAAGGGGGGTGTCTACCCCAAGCATGTGAAGACTTCTCCCTGGTGAAATGGGTAGATGAGAACAATTTGTTCCAGTGATCATGAAAGTACTAAAGCAGGTGTTGTGGATTACTTGGAGCTTGCTTAGACATTGGGGTGTCAAGGTCATTGCCTGCACCCCAAGCTATCACTAGTCATCCTGACTTACCCTGCCATTGGACTTGGATTACTCTGGGGGGAGAGAGAGAGAGAGAGAGAGAGAGAGAGAGAGAGAGAGAGAGAGAGAGAAGAGAAGAGAAGAGAAGAGAAGAGAAGAGAAGAGAAGAGAAGAGAAGAGAAGAGAAGAGAAGAGAAGAGAAGAGAAGAGAAGAGAAGAGAAGAGAAGAGAAGAGAAGAGAGAGAAGAGAAGAGAAGAGAGAGAGAGATTGAGAGAGAGAGAGAATAACAGAAAGAGAGAAAGACAGAAAGAGAGAATAACAGAGAGAGAATGTCAGAGAGAGACAGAGACAGAGAGAAAGAGGAAGAGAAAGAAAGAGGAAAAGGGAGAGAGGAAAAGGAGAAGAGAGAAAGAGAAAGGGAGATGAAAGAGAGAACTCTGCCTCCCTTAAATCCAACTCACCCACAAATCAAGATATCATCTCATGATGTCACTGGTCCTCTTCAAAACCAGAGCACAAAGGGGACAGCTGGATGGTGCAGTTGGACAGAGCACCAGGCCTATAGTCAGGAGGACCTGAATTCAAATGTGACCTCAGACACTTACTGGTTGTGTGATCCTGGGCAAGTCACTTAGTCCTGAACGCCTCCCAAAAACAAAGGATAAATAGTAACCCACAGCATCGCCTCTCCCTCAGTAAATGTTTGCTGCTTGGTTGCTCTGTTGCATTGAGACTTGCTCAGTGCCCGGCACACAAACACTTCCATCAAGAAATGGCGATCTGTCCTGGGCAAGTGTAGTCTTCTCATCGGGCCGTGACTCCTGGAGAAGTGACTTGTGGGGATGGTGGCCACGGTCCAAAGGGGGGGTGGGATGGGAGATGGGACAGTCGCGCTGGGTGACATGGAGAGAAGGGACCTGGGGCCAGAAGGACCCTTTGCTCCAGTTCCAGTCAGAGAGGGGACTTTGCCCAAGACCACACGGGTGAGATTGGAACCCAAACTGTCCCCCAAAGGCAGCACCCTGTCCGCAGCTCGGTGACGGGCAGCGCGTCCTCCCTGAAGGAGTGCAAGCGGCCCCAGGCATCCCCAGGCATTCCTCCTCCTCCTCTTCCTCCTCCTCCTCCTCCTCCTCCTCCTCCTCCTCCTCCTCCTCCTCCTCCTCCTCCTCCTCCTCCTCTTCCTCCTCCTCTTCCTCCTCCTCCTCCTTCTCCCAGCCTGGCGCTCCCCATGGCACAGCTATGAGCCCCCTGTGAGAGTGGACGCTTCCTCTCTGACGCCTCCCACCTGTGAGTGTTGTCTCAATGAGATGGCCAGAAACCTTAGAAGGGAGCTCGGTTTGGTGCTTCTCCCTGAGCCCAGTAAGTGATGCAGCCTGGCAGGAAGCACTTACTCCCTTCCCCTCCTTCCTTTGTTCCATTTGCCTTAGTGTTTCTCTATCAGGATGTAAGGTAATGGAGGATGGGAATGATCTCTCTGCTGTGTCTCTCCTAAAAGGGCTCAGCGTTTCAGCCTTGGCTGGGATACTTCACTTCATTGGCCGTCCTCAATTCCCTCACTTATAAAACCAAAGGTTGGCTTCTGAGCCTTCCAGTGCTCCATCCGGGATGCTAAGATACCCAAGGCACTGGGGCAGCTAGGTGGCGGAGTGGTTAGAGCACAGCCCTAAAGTCAGGAGGCCCTGAGTTCAAATCTGGCCTCAGACACTTAACACATCCTGGCTGTGTGACCCTGGGCAAGTCACTTAGCCCCAATTGCCTCAGTAGCATCTTCCTTGTGCCTCCCAAGCTTCCAAGGTGAGATCTCCTGCAGCAAACGTGAATTTTTGATGGCAAGTGAAGGTCTGAAGCCTCAGGGCACTGTTTACAAAATCAGAAGTGGTCAGCAAGTGGGAACTTGGTGCCTAGAAACCATACATATATAGAAAGTCTGGGGACCTGGACCCTAAAAAATGGGAAACTCAAGAGTCGGGGCCCTGAGGTCTTCATATAGTTTAAGCTGCTTCACTTTGTCACAAAAGCAGACTGACATGCGGTAGTGGATGGAGTCCTGCCATCAGAGTCGGGAATACCTGAGTTAAAATACCCTCCCAGGCACCTAATGACAGATAGGATTATGGACTAGTCCCTTAATCTCTGTGGGCCTCAATTTCCCCATCTGAAAAAAACAAAACAAAAAAAAACCCTAATAATCCTTTTAGCACCTACCTTCCAGGACTATTGTCAAAGAATGAATGAATGAAAAGACATTTATGAAGCGCTTACTAGGTGTTGAAAAATAGACAAGAGTTCCTGCTGTCTAGAAGCTCATGACTTAGTTGGGGAGCCAACATACATGGGAGCCCATGGTTCTGCTGCAAGGCAGACGGGAAAGGGCCAGAGACCTCTTGGGTGCTATGTAGGGCAAACATAAGATTTTGTGATCCTTAAGTTGTAACAAAAAGGGAGATGAAACAAATGAAAGGTAGGAGAAGGGAATAAGCATTTATTAAGCACCTGCTGTGTGCTAAGCACTTTACAGATATCATCTTCTTTGAGTAAACAGTGACATAATACTTATATAAGCCTTTGAGAGCTTCATGGAAGCGTGTAAATGTGAATTATTTTAAAACAAGACAACTTAGCTGAACAACTTCCCCAGTAAAACTGAAATACTTCAATTCCCTCAGCATGGCCTCCCCACACCAAGACCTTGCAGGCCCGATGTGAAACGGTATCTGGTCTTTGAGAGCAGCTGCAGCCAAAAACTACCCCCATGAATCCCTGCCCCGCCGGCCGCCACACCTGTGACTGGGCTGATCTGGGAGAAAGAACACCGGAATGGAGACCAGACCTCCCTGAAACTCAGTTTCCCCCTCTGTAAATTGGGGGAGGAAGAGCGCCTTAGGCCTGTGCTCCATGATCCTTGGGTGAGAGCCTCACACTGCAGGCTCTTATTCTGGGCCATTATAATTTGGTAGAGCCCGCCATAGGTCAGAGATCCCGGTTGAATGTGTGTGATCCCCGGATGTTCCCTATATCAGGAGAAAGTATCAGAGGAGGACATCCGGGCAGCCATGGTTGAGCCCGGCTCTGTGCCGGGCACTGGGCAATGCCCACAGGAGCTCTCCTGAAGCTCCGGCCAGCCTGCCAACAGCTTCCCACAAGGTCAGTTAGCTAGCAGAGGAACCATCTCTGTCCTCTTTCATTAGGGTGGGAGCCTCCCCAGCACCTGATCCCCGGGCCACACGGAGCAGGTCCTTGTCACATGAAGGGATCGTGTCTGGGCTACGAGCTCCAGGGCTGGGCCCAGGAGGAAAGCGCCAAGGCAGACGCGGTGCCAGTGGCGGGCAAGAGCCCCAGTGGGCAGTGTCCCAGAGAGCCGGGGGAGGCCTCCTGTGGCTCCTCTTGTTATAGACAGTTCAATACACCTTATTGACAAACGAGAAACCTCGGGGTTCTGGGGGAACAGCACTGGGAGCGGGTCCGAGCTCTGCTCTGTCCCACCAGTTATATTTGTGTGCAGAGAAGCATGAAATCACACCCATGCCCTGCGGCGTCCCATCGATTTCCAATCAAGCCGGCTTGCCAGATGCTGTTTGGCCTAAGTAGCGCCTTGACCTCTGCCAGGGATGACGCTGGCCCCCCCAGCCCTTTGTGGCAGGTTATTTTCCCAGCGGGGAAGGCCCACTCCCCCCGCCTCGGCTGTTACAACCTTGGCTGGAGGCTTGAAGGGTTTCCCATATGTCATGGGCGGAGAGGCCATCCAAGCCTGGCATTAAGTCCACCCAAGCGTCCAGCACCAGCCAGGCCATGACTTGCTCCCAGGAGATTACAAGGGGTCCCCACCCCCAACTAATTAAGGATGTGGCCTCCTGCTGATAGAAGGGACCGGGAGGGGAGAAGGGGATGCTTGACTTAACTAGGGTGTGAGTAAGGAGCTTCACAGATAGCTCCTGAACCACTGAGGCGTACCTTAAAGCCTTCTAATGGGCCAGAGCAGGCCCATGTGCGGGATGAGGGGGGGCTGCTCCATTCCTGAGGGCTGAGAGCCCAAGAGATTTCAGAGGCCTGGATTTGGTCTGGAATGAATGCCCCCAAACTGTGCCCAAAGGGCCATAAAACTGTGCCAACCCTTCCTCCAGCAGCCTCTCCCCTCTCTCCTGGGGGCTGTATCCCAAAGAGAGAATAAAGGAGGGAAAATGTGCAAAACTGTCTGTGGCAGCCATTTTTGTAGTGGCAAGGAACTGGACACTGAGCGGATGCCCATCAATGGGAGAATGGCTTATGGGATATGAATGTTATGGAACATTATTGTTCTATAAGAAACAATCAGCAGGATGATTTCAGAAAGGCCTGGAGAGACTGACATGAAGTGATGCTAAGTGAAATGAGCAGAACCAGGAGATCATTGTATACAGCAACAAGACTATATCAATTCTGCTAGCCGTGGCTCTTTCCAACAATGAGATGATCCAGATCAGTTCCATGGATTTGTGATGGAGAGAGCCATCTACACCCAGAGAGAGGCTTGTGGGAATGGAGTGTGGACCACGACATAGCATCCTCACCTTTTTTGAAGTTGCTTGCTTACTTTTTGTTTTCTTACTCATTTTTTTTCCTTTTTGATCTGATTTTTCTTGTGCAGCATGATATTTGTGGACACAGGGATAAAGGAATTATACATGTCCACATAGATTGGATCACTTGCCTCTAGGAGAAGAGGTTTGGGGAAAGGGAGGGAGAAAAAATTGAAACACAAGGTTTTGTGAGGGTGAACACTGAAATCTATCTTTGCACGCATTTTGAAAATAAAATTATTATTAAAACAGAAATGCTGTCCCCAGAGCTGGGCCAGCCAAGTGAGGATACAAGTTTTGTTCCAGAGATGCTGCCTCTTTGGGATAATGGTCTCAAGTTAGAAATTGTGTGTATAAGAGAGGCTTGGAGAGACATCAACTGATGCTGAGTGAAACGAGCAGAACCAGGAGATCACTGTACACTTCAACAATGATACTGTATGAGGATGGATTCTGATGGAAGTGGATATCTTCAACATAGAGAAGATCTAATTCAATGATGGACAGAGTCAGCTAAACCCAGAGAAAGAACACTGGGAAATGAGTGTAAACTATTTGCATTTTTTGTTTTTCTCCCCAGATTATTTTTACCTTCCGAATCCAATTCTTCCTGTGCAACAACAACAACAAAATTCAGTTCTGCACATATATATATATATATATATATATATATATATATATATATATATATATATTGTACCTAGGGTATACTATAACATATTTAATATGTAAAGGAATGCCTGCCATCTAAGGGAGGGGGGTGGAGGGAAAGAGGGGAAAATATGGAACAGAAGGGAGTACAAGGGATAATGTTGTAAAAAATTACCCATGCATATGTACTGTCAAAAAATGTTATAATTGTAAAATTAATACAAAAAAATTTTAAAAAGATTAAAAAAAAAAAAGAAAAAGACATCGTGTGTATAGCAGAATGTGGAGTCAGTGAAGGAACCTGGTTCAGAACTCAGCTCTGCCACTATGTAGACCTGGGGAAGTAACTTTACCTGGGCTCAATGAGTCCATGGAGCAGGGGTCAAACTTAAATAGAAATAGGGGGTGCTAATAATTACAGAAGGATCCCCAGAGGCTGCATTTTGACTCATGTCTAAGATTCTATATTAACTCCGTTTTACTGAATTTTAATTATCTCCTTAAATATTTCCCAATTTATTTTTTATCTGGCTTGGGCTGCCCCTGAGGAGTGTGGGCAACACATGCTGGCCACCTCTGGTGGGGTGAACAGAGCATCAGACTCGGATCAGGAAAGCATGGATTTGACTCACATTGCCGATATTTACCAGTTATATGATCTTCAGCAGCTCACTTAACTATGATGTGCCTCAACTTTCCTCATCTATACTATGGGTCATGGAAGCCCTAGGGAGATTTCAGCACCCCTGTTCCAATAATAATAGCAACCACCTCATAGGTTTGTTATGTGATATAATAGCTGTAATGTAATGTAAATGTCTGCAATTATGATGATGTGGATTAGCAACAATAACTATTACTAAAGTTGATTATTATTAATAATGCAACATAATAATATATATGATAATATAATCATAATTACAAATTAACACATAGCAGTGTTTTATTTTATTATTCATTATTATTGGTTATTTATGATTTGCGTATGAGTAATTCTAATCATTGATTATTATTATAGCAACAAAGTTTCCCTTCAGGTTATAAATCTAGGGTTCAGGATCCCATATTTTTCTCCTGGATCAACATTACCGGGCACTCCTTGGGGTTGCTGGAGAGCGGAAGCTGCAGGTACAGGCCCCAATTAATTGAGGAATTGTCTCCTTCTGGATCCCCGCCAAAAGCAGCTGCTAAAGTTAGCCCAGTTAGGTCAGTGTCCATATGGCTCAATTGCCTGGTCAAATTCTGTCTAATCCTGGGGGGGGGGGCGGGGAGGGGGAAGCGTTTGAGCGGAATGGGAGAATCAAGAATCTCAGGGTCCCCATAGTCCCATTCCTCCTTCTACAGAGGGGAGAAACTGAGGCTCAGGCAGGTTACTAGCTCAAGGTCCCCCTTGCAGGAAAAAAAATCAGACACAGAGCCGGCCCCAGATCCTCGGGCCCCAGATCCTTGGGCCCCAGAGGCTAACCTCTCTTGCCTTGTCTTCATCCTCTGCCTCCACTTTGGAGGGAATTCTTGGGAAGAGAGACTCAAGCCGCGGGACACTGAACTAAATTAAAATGATCCCAAGTCATTTCACAACTCCAGGACCAACTCTTGGCTTTCTAATTAAGCTAAATGGTTATGCAAATATGGGCATTCAAGCCAGACCTCGGGAGAGTTAGGATCCCCAGCAATTAGAGGCCGGCCAAAAATTAATCTCGCAGCCCCCCCCCACGCCCCCAGGCACTCCGTTGTTCCCAGCTGCTCTTTTGTCCCCGCTCGCCCACATGGCGCCGCCCATTTTCCCATCCTTCTAATGCGATCGGACACCCAGGATGCTCTCTGGCGGAGAGGCAGGCTCGGACGGAGGCCGGGCTAGCCTCCTGCCCCACTTCTCACCAGCACCGTGGGCGGGGGCAAAGGCTTGGCCCGGGGAGCTTAGAGATAGCAAGCTAACCAGTTTTCCTTAAAAGATTTGGAACTAAAAGGGGCCAGCAAGCCCAGTCCCTTCCGGCTCAGGAGGACTGGCCCAAAGTCACACAGTAATAGCCATCAGGAGGGGGATTTGAACTCACATCTTTTGGAGATATATATGTGTGTGTGTGTGTGTGTGTGTATACACATACATATATATGTATATAATATATATGTTATATATATGTGTATATGATATATATGTTATATGTGTATATAATATATATGTTATATATGTATATAATATATAATATATTTATATATGTATATAATATATATTAGATATTTGTATATATAAATTATATATAAATATTTATAAATTTATATATGTTTATATATATAAAATTTTAGATCTTCTGTCTTTTATCATATATATGAATATATATCATATGTATTCATATATATATAATTTTTAAATGAACTATATATATATATAATTTTTAAAATCGGTGCTGGGAACTCTCAGGGCGGAAATTTCCCCCTCCTGATCCGTAGGTCAGAGTCTTAGCCGCTCGGAGTAGCGCAGGTGACGAATGTGGAGTCACGGAGCTAAAGTTTCTCCTTCGCAGAAGCGGGAAGTCTGACACACTGAAAGATTTTCGGACTTCTTTCATGTATTAATAGGTTTGCTGGGGTTTTTTTCTTCTGCTTTTATTTTCTTTAAAAATATCTCTGGTAGGAGTAGCTAGATGGCACAATGGATAGAGCACTGATCCTGAAGTCAGGAGGACTTGAGTTCAAATCCATGTCAGACACTTAACATTTACTAGCTGTGTGATCCTACACAAGCCACTTAACCCCCATTGACTCACCAAAAAAGAAAAGAAAAGAAAAGAAATATATCTTTGGTAGAGTCACGAGGAGAAATTTTAGTGATGGAAAAAAACAAAAAGGGAAGAAATAGCAAAAATTCATTGAAAGAAAAAAAACCAAAAAAAAAAAAACACCAACAAGCCTCTGGCCTTTTCGTGTGAATAATCTTCATCTTCAATAAATGAATGTATATAATACCTACTTCGTGTCAGGGAATATGCTCACCGCTTTATAATTATTATCTCATTTAGTCCTCGCAATAACCGAGTGCTATTATTATCCCTATTTTACAGATGAGGAAACTGAGGCAAATGTTAAATAACGGGTCCAGGGTTGCACAGTCAGTGTCTGAAGATGGATTTGAACTCAGATTATCCTACTTTCAGATTTCGGGGTTATCATCTGGCGCTATTCAAAAATGGAGCTTTAGAAAAAATATTGCAAAATTGAAAAATGCAGCCCTTTTACCCCAGCTGACTAGTTGTGTATCCCCAGGCAAGCATTAAACCTCAGTTTCTGTATCTATAAAATGAGGAGAATTCCCGATGTACCCATTGTTGGAGGGGGGGAGGGAGAGAATAAATGTAAAAGTACTTTGAGGGCTCAGAACCAAAATTCTGTGTTTACATGGATCATGATCAATGATGGGATCATGGGAGGGGACTTCTCACTGTAGAGCTCACTCTTTGGTTCATGCTCCCACCCAGTGTTTACCCTAAGATTTCTGGGTCTTGCCTACATCTCCACAATTGAATAGAATTCAATAAATGTTCATTAAGGTCCTACAACGTGCAAGACAAAAATGAAACATTTCCTAACTTCCCAGACCTTCATATCTGAGTTCAGTGGGACTGGGGAAAGAAAGGTACACACAAGGTCATTTGGAGAAGGGGATCAGGGAATACTGAGCTGGACCTTTGAAGGAAAACCTGAGCATTGGGAAGATGGATTGGAGGGAGGAGAGATTGGAGACAAGAAGGCCAATGAGGCACCGTTTGCTGTAGTCCGGGGGAAGATGATGACGCTCTGAACTAAGGGAGAGCAGACACAGAAAAGAAAAATGAAAAAGACACAGAAAAGAAAAATGAAAAAGAAAAAATGAAAAAAAAATGAAAAAGAAAAGAAAAAAGAAAAAAAAATTGCCAAGATTTCTGTTCTGAATTCCATTCCCACATATTCTTCTTTTTTAAGAAATGATGAGCAGGATGATTTCAAAAAAGCCTGGAGAGACTTACAGGAACTAATGCTGAGTGAAGTGAGCAGAACCAAGAGAACATTGCACACAGCAACAAGATTATATGATGATTAATCCTGATGGACATGGCTCCTTTCAACAATGAGGTGATTCAGGCCAATTCTGATAGATTTGTGATGGAGGGAGGCATCTGCATCCAGAGAGAGATCTATGGAGACTGAATGTAGATCACAACATAGTTTTTTCACCTTTTGTTGTTGTTGCTGTTTGTTTGCTTGCTTTTTGTTTTCTTTCTCACTTTTCCATTTTTAATCTGATTTTTCTTATGTAGAATGATAATTTTGGAAATATGTAAAGAAGAATTGCATATATTAAACCTATATTGGATTATTTGCCGTCCAGGGGAGGGGAAAGGGAGGAACAGAGGAAAAGAAATTGAAACACAAGGTTTTGCAAGGGCGAATGTTGAAAACTATCTTTGCATGTATTTAGAAGTAAAAAGCTAAAAAAAATTAAAAATTAATTCCATTCCCACATCACCAGCTGCCTGACAGGCATCAACTGGATGTCCCATCAGCATGGAAAATTCGACATATCGAAAACAGAACAATTTTTCTTTCCACCTTAAACCCCATCTTCCAACTTCTCTGTCTCCCTCTGTTTCTCTCTCTACAAGTAGCAAAATAATATAAGCATGATACTACAAAAACAAGCACTTTTGATTCAATGAACTTAAACACCTATTGTGTGCAAGGAACTATTTCCAAAAACACTTTCTCTCTCTCTCTCTCTCTCTCTCTCTCTCTCTCTCTCTCTCTCTCTCTCTCTCTCTCTCTCTCTCTCTCTCTCTCTCTCTCTCTTTCTTTTTTCTGTCTCCCATTCCTCCCCTCCTTTTTTCCTCCCAGCCGTTCCCCTGAGGGCTGGGACTTTTTTTTTCTGCCCTAACTCTATCCTAGTACCTTACACATAGCAGATGATTGAGAAATGTTTACCAAATTAAACTAGTCCTTAATGATTCTCAGGGGTAGATCCAAATATTCATGTCACTATAGTACTTTTAAAAGACCTTAGAAATCCTCTCCTCCAACACTCTGAATAGACATAAAGGGAAATTGAGGCTCAGAGAGGCTGTGGCTCACTCTGGATCCCACGGGAAGCTAGAGTTTGACCTCGGATCTCCTCTGACTGCACCAAATAGAAATGGCCACCACAATTCACAACCATGTGGCTGGACAAGGCCCTACAGACCCAGCAATGGCTTCGGGCCAACAAGATCGTGGCCCCCTTGTACCACACAATGTTGTTTTTTTTAGCTGATGTCCAGGGTGACGATAATTAATGAGCTTGTAAAAAAATCTTCCCCAGCCCCAGTGGTCCATGCTCAGTATTTACCAATTTTGTTTGAAAAGCCTGAAAGAACCAGTGTGTGTTAATTAATTGGTCTTCAGGTAGTAACTAATTCGAAGGTGTCTTGTGGTGTCCTGGGAAGCAGGCTACTTGGCTTTCCCGGGAATCAATCAGCCCAAGATTGATGAAGGGCTCCGAAGGTCAGCTCTGCAAACACAGAACCATCTGTACTCTCCTGGGCTGATACCTGCAATAGAGCAATTTTAGAAGAACAGGTGTTCACTTTTAATCTAGCTCCCTTCTTTTCTTTTCTGCTGAAATGCTTTTTTAGGGTGGGTTTTTTTCTAGAAAGAGCTTCCAGTTAGTTGGGGGACAATGAGACTCAGCCTCTTGTTACTTTCAAGATTCTGGCCCAAGTCCTTCCCCAGCCAGCTACCTCCAACTTGACCTTGGGGTGGCCACTTGAGTCTAAAAGTATCTCTGGACCCCCCAGTTCCTCCAAAAGAAACTTCAAGTCCCGCCTCTGGTCCTTACTATCTGGGTGATCTTGCCTCAGTCTTCTGGTGAGTGGATGGAAGAGCTTTCCTTAGTTGATCGCCTTCCAGTCCCCTTACCCCACAGTCCTACAGTCAGAGGGCTGGGGAGATGAGATTCAAACCCAGTGCTTCTTTCTCTTTTCCCTTCAGTTATTCTGATGATTCATCAACATTTCCTTCTTTCCTTTTATCCTTCATAAAGGTATTTCTGCCTCTATCCTGTCCCCCAACAGCCTCTAAGATCTCAAAGCAATGTCCAGCAGTAGGGCTGGGGGAGAAGGGAGATGTTCATCCGGGACTCCAGGTCAATTCTCCCCCCCCCCCAAGAAAATCCATGTGAGATGTAGGTGGTGCCATAGTGCATCAAGTGCTACTCATCTTCCTAAGTTCAAATCCAACCTCAGACACTAGCTGTGTGATCCTGGGCAAGTCTTTTACCCTGTTTGCCTCAGTTTCCTTATCTGTAAAATGAGCTGGAGAAGGAAATGGCAAACCAGTTCTGTATCTCTGCCAAGAAAACCCCAAATAGGGTCCTGATGAGTCAGACATGATTGCAAGAAACACCAATCCATGTCTGCTCTTCAGTTCCAGAAACAACATGACCTCTCCCATCTTTGTTTTAGGGTGTTTGTTTTTTCTAGAAAGAGCCTCCAGTGAGTTGGGGAGAACGAAATGCAACCTCTTGTTGCCTTGTTGTCTTTACAGTGGCTGTCCCCTCCTCCCATGCCTGAAATACTCCATCCCTCACCTTCACCTTTTGGTTTCTCACTTCAAATCTTCCTCAGGAGAGCTGCTTGTACTCCTCCAAGCCCCCAAGCTCCCACCTGCTAATTCAGGTTACCTGTGTATATCTCCTATGGCCTTAGGCACATTATTTACCTTAAAGGCCAAGGTTGGGGGAGGGGTTGCTTTTAGTCCTTCTTAACTCCCCCAACACTCTTTGCACTGCGCCTGGCACACGCCAAGCGCTTAATCAATGTTTTCTTGACTTACTGACTTTAGGAATCACTTTGTTTTCAGCCTTTGAGTGACTTCATTTGCATAATATAAAGGGTTTACAGACCCAAGGATGTAAGTGAGAGACCCTATTAGGTTTTAAATTTCTAATTTGTAGTTTGCAAAAGGTGTGAGACTGAATCTCAATTACTTCCCTTCTTGCAAATAAATGAGTCTGGAAATTCAGCTGAAGATTGGCTGAGAAAATAAATGAATTTGCCTCTGGGCAGGGATAACATCAATGAAAGTTGAATGATTTTTTAAGTGGACTGCCCAAATTGACGTCTCTGGATCAATCATCTCTGGACAAAGGACTATTAAAGACATACTCTTTAGGGCAGCTAGGGCTCAGTGGATAGAGCACCAGCCCTGGAGTCAGGAGGACTTGAGTTCAAATGTAACCTCAGACACAACATCCTAGGTCTGTGACTCTGGGCAAGTCACTTAACCTCAATTGCTTTAGAATAAAAAAAAAAAAAAAAAAAAAAGGCTTTTCATTTCTTCTTCGAGAGTCCGGAAAGGAATCATGGTTTTTGAGCTGGGAAGACCCTCCTTCCCACCACGTTGCAGATGAAAAAACTCAGGCCCGAAAGATAATGTGACTTGTCCAGTCATATAGCTAGTATCTTGAAACAGGATTTGAATCCAGATCTTTCAGATTCCAAATTCAGCATTCTATCACTCAGTCACAGTACTTCTCAAAAATCATCTCTCCAGAGCCATCTGCATCCGGAGAGAGGACTGTGGGAACTGAGTGTGGATCACAACATAGCATTTTTATTATAGCTTTTTATTTACAAGGCATATGCATGGATCGTTTTTCAGCACTGACCCTTGCAAATACTCCTGTTCCAACTTTTACCCATCCCCTCCCCCAGATGGCAGGTAGACCAATACATATGTTAAAATATATGATAAATACAATATATGTATACAGCAACATAATATTTTTACTTTTTATTGTTTGCTTGCATTTTGTTTTCTTTCTTGTTTTTTTTTTTCTTTTTGATCTGATTTTTCTTATGTAGCATGATAAGTGTGGAAATGTGATAGAAGAATTGTCCATGTTTAACATATATTGGATTACTTGCCTTCTAGGAGAGGAGATTGGAGGAAGGGAGGGGAAAAAATTGGAAGGGTGAATGTTGAAAATTATCCAGGCATGCATTTTGAAGATAAAAAGCTTTAATTTTAAGAGAATCATCTCTCTCTTTGCCCCCTGGCAATGATGTCTTGTAGCAGGAGCTCATAGCAATAGAAGATGATGCCTGGAGATTCTACAAAGCCTGAAAGCTGAATTTAAGGAAATTTCTTCCAGAATCTCCACTTCCTTTAAAAAGTCTCACAATTGGAGTGGAAGGGCAATCATAGAGGATCTAGGATCATCAAAAGATGGCAGCCCCAAGAGTCAGGCTGGTGCTAGAGTATGGGTTCCCATTGTTACAAAAGAGCGAAGCATTTTCCTAGACCATGATCTGGAAACAATTAAGACTATACCTAAGGATTGGAGACATGTGCCCAAGGTAGAAGAGGGCCAGAAAGCTCATTGGAGAGATGCCATGGCCGCTGAAAAATAGCCCATGGACATCACAAGAAACTGGGATAATCAAGATGGAGCCTGCAGGGCTGGGAAATGTTGCCTTGGTCAAGTGTGTTCACCACTTGTATGTCTCTCCTTTTGTAAGAACATTTATCCTCCCGCTGGTTCCATACTTTTGAGAAAGGGCATCCCAGGTTGATAAAGGGAGATGGTTTTTTTAATTCCTGTTCTAATTATACCATTTCAGTAAATGTCTTTACTTTGAGCTTTCTTTGTGCTTTGGTTAACAAAGGTAAATACATGAGAGGAGAGGGCTCATGAACCACAAGATAGTGGTAACCCATCTTGTCAGTGGGGTAGGGAAAATAAATACACTTCATTTTTCTTTCCTATGTTTCTTCCTCTTTAAAACAAGGACACTGAACTAAGTGCTCTCCAAGGTCCTGGCCAGTTTTAACATTCACTGATCTTCTATCAAATACAGCCAGTTTTCCTTAAGTCCCAGGTGGCATATTCAAGGCAATTAGACTCCCTGTGATATATTACTTTACATTCTCAACTTCCTTTGATTTCCTTCTTTTCCATCTTAATTTCTTCCACTTTGTCTTCATTTCTTTACTACTCACTCTCTGAGTCATGGAATTTTTAAGATGAAAAGAAGCTGGGGGTCCTCTAGCCCAGGACTTCTTAAACTTTTCCCACTTTTGAGCCCTTTTATATACTACAGGTATATAAATATATAAAAACATACAAATCAAATATTTGCTTATAATTGATAAAAAAATTTATTTTAAAACAATTCTTTGGTATATACATAATTTTACCATTTATTAAAGATGAAAGCAAGTTTGTATACTAATGAGATGGATTGCTTATTTATTTTTACATAAAGAATGAAATCTTGGCAGAATATTTGATACCAAATTTTTCCACGGCTCCCACATCCAGTTACATGGGGTTGGGACCCACAATGTAAGAAGCTTTGCTCTAATCTACCCCATTCCCCACTATGGTAGAGCCAACAAGTCTCTGCCCCAGGTGGACCATTCCATTTATGGACAGGTCATGTTTCCCCAGGTTGATCTTAAATTTCTCTCTTTGCCAATAATACACACTTCATCCCGATCTTCCTTTTCAAATCAAACCAAATGAGGCAGCTTCTTTCTCTTTCTCTTTGTTGTTTAATTGTTTTTCAATAGTGTCCTATTCTTCATGAATTCATTTATGATTTTCTAGGCAAAGATAATGGATAAGTTTGCCATTTCCTTTTCTAGTTCTAGATAAGAAAACAGAGGCAAACAGGGTTAAATGACTTCCTTAGGACTATTTGGCTAGTAAGTATCTGAAGTCAAATTTGAATTCAGTTCTTCCTGACTGGGACCAGGTGCGGTATCCACTGCACCACCTAGCTGCCCCATGTCTTTCTCTTTACATCCCTTTAAATGTATGGAAATAATCATCATGCCCCTCACACACCTCTCACCATTGTATCTGTCCTAGGTCAGGGCATAATGCTAGATACACAGGAAATACTTAATAAGTGTTCATCGATCCATTACAATCACTTTTCTTCTCCAGATGAAACATCCATTATCCCTTCACTTGTTCCTCATCAAGCAGAATCTAGAGTCTCCTCCCCATTCAGGTGGCCTTCCTCTGGGCCTTCATCATCTCATCAATGTCTTTCCCATGCAGTGCGTGTGACTAATTCCATTTGGAACTGAATTTTGACTCTTCAAAGCTCATTTGGTCCTGGAATTCTTATACTCTAAGCCTTGGGCCAACTGATCTACCATCACCCTCAGAAGTTGCTCTGTACCCCCCCAGCCTCACTGAACCCCCCCATTCCACAGATGCTCTCCTTCCCCAGCTTGATCTGCTGGTACCCCTAAGTACCCACCTCATTGGGGTTTTGTGGGGCTCAGAGAAGCACGAGCACTGCAAAATTTCAAAAGTGATATCAATGAAATGTTAGCTATGATTATGGATCAGAAATCTTTTCCAGGTTTGGAGCCTATACGCCTGGAATCACTGGGCCCTATTCCATATGGCCTCTGCCTAGTTCAAATGAGCTGTCATGGAGGACAAGTTTACAGGATATAGGTCTACTTCTCATCTTTGCTCCCTACTACTTGGGTGACGTTGAGAGTCGTTTATGACCTTCCTGATCTAGAAAACAAGGAGTTTGGGCAAATGGCCTTCTTCAGCTTACTCTATGATCTTACAACTCACTCACAGTACTTGACACATAGTAGATGCTTAATAAATGTTTGTTGATTAATCAAATCTTGAATCTGTTTGTAATGTCAACTATTAATTGTGTGAGTTTGAATAACTCACTTAACTTTTGGGAACCTTTGAGCTATTAATTCTATAGTATAATCAATGTCAGCTATTAATTCTATAACAGTCAGTCACACAGTTAATAAGCATTTATTGAGCACCTACTATGTGTGAAGTGCTGGGGATATAAAGAAGAACAAAACACAGTTTCTGCCCTCAAAAAGTCTTAGCCTAAGGGCAGCTCTGTGGATAGGATGATGAGCCTCTGGGGGATCCAGGGAGGGAGGGAGGGAGGGAGGGAGGGAGGGAGGGAGAGAAGGGAGAAAGGAAGGAAGGAAGGAAGGAAGGAAGGAAGGAAGGAAGGAAGGAAGGAAGGAAGGAAGGAAGGAAGGAAGGAAGGAAGGAAGGAAGGAAGGAAGGAAGGAAGGAAGGAAGGAAGGAAGGAAGGAAGGAAGGAAGGAAGGAAGGAAGGAAGGAAGGAAGAGAGGGAGATAGGGTTAGTCTGATAGGGGTTCTCAACTTGGACAAATGAAATGATTTGCCCAAAGTGTCATAGAACCTATATCCCGAAAAGCAACAAGACAAGCCTACTATGTGTTGACATTTAGTGCAGTGCACATCATAGCAATGGATGCTTGATAAATGCTGGCTGACCTTTCTGTAGTAGCAAGGAACTGGAAACTGAGAGAATGTCCATCTGTTGAAGAATTGCAGAATAAATTGTGGTATATGAATGTTATGGAATATTATTGTTCTGTAAGAAATGATCAGCAGAATGATTTCAGAGAGGCCTGGAGAGACTGACATGAACTGATGTTGAGTGAAATGAACAGAACCATGGTACCTGACAACAACAATAAGATTATACAATGATCAGCTGTGATGGACGTGGCTCTTTTCAACAATGAGATGATTCCGGCCAATTCCAATGGACTGGTGATGGAGAGAGCCATCTGCCTCCAGAGAAAGAACTATGGGGACTGAATATGGATCATAGCATAGTATTTTCACCTTTTTGTTATTTGCTTGTTTTTTTTTTCTTCTCACTTTTTTTCCTTTTTGATCTGATTTTTCTTGCGTAGCCTGATATGCTACACATATGCATAGTGGAACTGTACATGTTTAACATATATTTCACATATATTAACATAATATATATATAACATATATTCCTTCCTGTCTAAGGGAGGGAGTAGGGAGAATAGGGGAGAAAAATTTGGAACACAAGATTTTGCAAGAGTGAATGTTGAAAACTATCTTTGCAAGTATTTTGAAAATAAAAAGCCATCGTTTAAAATTTTAAAAATATAAATATATAATATATATAAAATATAAAAATAAAAATAAAAGGTAGATGACTTGCTGGTGTAGTGGAAAGAAGGTAACTGGAGTGGACTCAATGGTAACCTCCCCCAGGGCAGAAACTGGGTTTCTTCTGCCTCTATACATCCTCCACGATCTATCACAGGGCCTTGGACACAGACTATCCATTCATCCACGTGATCCCCTGAACTTTAGTCCTGGTTCTTGGTCTGCATGATGCCCTGCCCAAATGCTCCCATTGTATGGGACCCATCTTGATTTGTAATTCTTTCCCCCCTCCCATCTGTACCACACTTGAGGGATAGATCTGAGTCACAGGACCTTGAGTTTTAATATTCGACCTCCTAATTTCTGTCCTTTAACTTCTCTGCCTTAGTTTCCTTATCTGTAAAATGAGAGATGGGCCAGATAATTATTATCTCATGATCCCGCAATTCCACCAGCTGTCAGTGCTGCGTGAGACCTCCAAGGGCAGCATAAAATAGAAAATTTAGTGATGAGGCAGGGAGAGAGGGGGAAGGGGAAGGGGTAGCAGACATGTTCCTGGGAAACCCAACTCCTGCCTGGTGTTCTCTGTAATCTAGGGACGAATCCCCACTTGTGATGACTGAAGACATCATCTATTCCCTGTGAGGAATTTGAGTCTCCAAGCTGGCCACCTAACAGTTCATTAAAAATAAAAGTTTGTCATGGCTCTTCAGGAAATGAAGAGTCCGGTTTCTTGCAGGTCTCAGCAGCCTGCCTTATTTTGCATAGGGCTGCATCTTTAATTAGTGGTCCTTCTGTAAGTGTCTGCAATTAACGCAGTGATGATTAATAAAATAACTCCTTCGAAGCTCCATTTAGCCAGCAGAATTGCACAATCAGGTATAATTAGTTCATCATTAATAAATCATGGCTGATTAACTAATCCGCTGATTGCAAACACAGTTATGGGAACAGCCTCCCCACCTGAGCACGGCTCATTTTTCTAAGTTGAACAAAATCTAGAGGCTAACAGGACAAAAAAGCAGCTTTCCCCAAACTGCCTTAAGCAGCCGGTGGATTAGTATGGTTTGGGGCCTTTAAAGGCGATGGACATTTACAAGTCACTGAACTGTATGGGCACCTGTCACTTGGGAGAGAAGGAGACCTCTTTTCCCTTCAAAGACTCTGGGAACTGTTTTCATGGTTCTTATAATAGTTTCCAAATTCTCTGTTTGCAATTGGAATCTCCTCCCTGATTCCTCTCTGCCACGTTTTAATCCTCAGTTCAGGTCCTCCTGCTTTGCAAGCATATCCCCAGATGGCTCAGCCCACGGAGATCTCGGTGGATTCCTAATTGTTGGTTCCATTTGTTTGACACCTACGATGTATGGCCTTGTCTGTCTGTCCCTTGTGTCCTCTGTTACCACTTAAACTCTTCGTGGGTCTGTGTAGGCCCAGATCCCCACTCCCTTACCTTCATTACTCCGTCTTGCCCATAATTAACACATAATATATGCATGGGATTGATTTTTTGAGCCAATCTCAATGGACAAAGCAACTGACCTCAATGGTGGGTTCCAAGTTGTGGTCAAAATTCATAGTACATGCTGATTGCTTAATAAATGTTTATTTGACTGATTGACAATTCTACTCCTGAACTGCTGAATGACCTTGAGTATCAAGGGGTGCAAATTAAAATTAGGGATGTAAAATGAAAAAATCCCATCCATCCCCAAGTGAAGAACATGGCTAGACTCTTTTATCACCACAGGATACTAGTTACGTGTCTCGAGGCAACTTGCTTAATCTTTTTTGGACTTGAAGTTCATCTATAAAATGAAGCCTTTGCAATGAGCGATCCTTCCAGTCTTAAATGTTATTTTATGATCTTTGATCTCAACATCATTCTTGGCCATCCCACCCCCAACCATGTTATCAGTCAATTGCCAAATTTCTAGCTCTACAAGTTCTCTCATATCTGTTCCCTTATCTCAACTCATGTCCTGGTTCAGGTATCACCTCTTTTTGGGGGGAGGTAAAGGAGGTGTCAGATATTAACAAGCATTTATTAACCCCCTCCTATGTTCCAGATACAAGTCTTTTTTTCTCTCCCTTTTCTTCCTCTTTCCTTCTTTCTTTTTTTCCTCCTTTTTTCCTTTCTTCCTCTTCTTCCTCCTTTTTCTCCTTCCTGCTTTCTCTCATCTGTTTGTCTCTCTTGCTCTCCTTCTTTGCTTCCCTATCCCTGCTCCTTCTTGTTCTTCCAAACTCCCTCCTGCAAAAACAAAAATTTAAAAACTCCATAGCCCTCATAACAAACATATGTGGCAAAGCATAACAAATTCACATGCTGAATGTATCTGAAAATTCACCTTATTGTCTCATCTGTTTTCTCCCTCTGTTCTCTTCCCTCTCCAGCCCATTCTCTGGGAAGCTGACAAAGTGATTTTCCTATGGCACAGATCTAACCACATACTTACCACACTCACCAAACTCCTTCTATTGCCTCTAGGATCTATAAATGCCTCTGCCTTCACACTTAAGGCCCTTCACTTTCTGGCCCCATTCTATTTTCTTATTACACATCACTCCCCTTCATGAGCTCTGTGGCCCTGCCAGTTTGGGGGTTTCTTGCTCCTCGCTCATCTCCCATCTGAGTCTTTGCCCTGGCTGACCCCATGCCTGGATGCACTCCTTCCTCATCTCCACCTCCACTGCCACCTCCACTTATACCTGATGCCTTTTCTGATCACCCCATCCATCACCCTGTATCGAATGTGTGTGTGTCACTCATACACGTTACCTTTCCTGATGGAATTTAAGGTCCTTAAACCAGAGTTTCATTTTTGTTTGTGTTCCTGGCACCTGGGAGATGCTTAGGCCATGTTGGTTGGTTGAGTGAATCACTAAATGTCTTGGTAATTCTGTTTCTTCCTTTGTAAAATGGAGATGTTGATACCAGTATCACTACCTCACTCCACCACCCCTGAGGGCTAACGTGAAGATCAATTGAGAACAAGCACAGAAAATGTTTCACAAATTTTAGACTATCAAAGAATCAATGGCTGATCATGTTGTCAAGTCAAAGCCAGACAGAATCAGGGGATGCATGCAATCTTCTCCCCTCCTTTCTCTTCTCCTCCTCTCTTCCTGCCCTCCTTTCGCTTCCCTTTTCCTTTCTTCTCCCTGGCTTTCCTTTCCTCTCCCCTTCCCTCCTGTCTTTTTTCTCCCTTTCTTCCCCTTTTTTCTTTTTCTCTTCTCTTCTTTGCTCTCCCCTTCCCTCTTTCTCTTCCCTTTTCATTTCCCCCTTTCTTTCCCCTCCCTTCTCTTTTCCTCTCCTTTCTTCTCCCCTGTTTTCCCCTTCCATCCTGTCTTTTCCCTTCTTTTTCTTCTCCTCCCCTCTGCTTTCCTCTCTTTGCTTTCTCCTGCCAGGGTGGCCCTCTCTCCCAGCTGACTTTTCTGCCTCTGCTATTGTTGCTGCTGCAATTGGCTCCAATATTCTGGACGGGAAAAATGCCAGCTGCCCGTCTGTATCTCACGATGATCAGTACCGAAGGCAAGACGCCACCTGTGGAGGAAGCCCCATTCCGGGTGCATGCATCCCCTGATTCTGTCTGGGCTTCTGACTTCAGGGCTGGTGCTCTATCCATTGCATTACCTAGCTGCCCTGTGCATGTGTTTTGAAAATAAAAAGGTTTTGTTGGGAAAACTGGAAATTAATATGGCAGAAATTAGATATGGACCCACACTTAACACCATATACCAAGATAAGATCAAAATGGTTCCAGGACTTAGGCATAAAGAATGAGATCATAAATAGATTAGAGGAACAGAGGATAGTCTACCTCTCAGACCTGTGGAGGAGGAAGGAATTTATGACCAGAGGAGAACTAGAGATCATTATTGATCACAAAATAGAAGATTTTGATTACATCAAACTAAAAAGTTTCTGTACAAACAATACTAATGCAAACAAGATCAGAAGGGAAGTAACAAATTGGGAAAATATTTTTACAGTTAAAGGTTCTGATAAAGGTCTCATTTCCAAAATATATAGAGAACTGACCCTAATTTATAAGAAATCAAACCATTCTCCAATTGATAAATCAAAGATACGAACAGACAATTCTCAGATAATAAAAAAGGAATTATATCCACTCATATGAAAGAGTGTTCCAAATCACTACTGATCAGAGAAATGAAAATTAAAACAACTCTGAGATACCACTACACACCTGTCAGATTGGCTAAGATGACAGGAACAAATAATGATGAATGTTGGAGGGGATGTGGGAAAACTGGGACACTGATACATTGTTGGTGGAGTTGTGAAAGAATCCAGCCATTCTGGAGAGCAATTTGGAACTATGCCCAAAAAGTTATCAAACTGTGCATACCCTTTGACCCAGCAGTGCTACTACTGCGCTTATATCCCAAGGAAATACTAAAGAAGGGAAAGGGACCAGTATGTGCCAAAATGTTTGTGGCAGCTCTTTTTGTAGTGGCTAGAAACTGGAAGATGAATGGATGTCCATCAGTTGGAGAATGGTTGGGTAAATTATGGTATGTGAATGTTATGGAATATTATTGTTCTGTAAGAAATGACCAACAGGAGGAATACAGAGAGGCTTGGAGAGACTTAAATCAACTGATGCTGAGTGAAATGAATAGAACCAGACGATCGCTGTACACTTCAATGCTGTATGAAGAGGTATTCTGATGGAAGTGGAAATCTTCAACATAAAGAAGATCCAACTCACTTCCAGTTGATCAATGATGGACAGAAACAACTACACCCAGAGAAGGAACACTGGGAAGTGAATGTAAATTGTTAGCACTGCTGTCTATCTACCCAGGTTACTTATACCTTCGGAATCTAATACTTAACGTGCAACAAGAAAATGGGATTTACACACATATATTGTATCTAGGTTATATTGTAGCACATGTAAAACGTATGGGATTGCCTGTCATTAAGGGGAGGGAGTGGAGGGAGGGAGGGGAAAATTTGGAAAAATGAATACAAGGGATAATGTTATAAAAAAAAATTACTCTTGCATATATACTGTCAAAAAAATTTATAAATAATAAAAAAAGTTTTAATTTAAAAAAGAGAGAACAAAATCTCTACCTCTGCTCTGAAGGGGGAGAGGAAGGACCCCTCCAAAGGACCGCTATCTATCGGATTATATACACGCCTATAGCATCCATACAAAATTCTTCATAAAATTCACAAATGTAATTGGAATCATCGATTTGAGCTGAAAGGGCTTCATATAGTCCAAGTATCTCAGAGCAGGAAACTAAGACCAAGAGAGGTAGTGACTTGTCCGGGTTATAAAGGTAATAAATGGCCTAGTCAAGGTTTGAATGCGGATCTTCTCGATCCAGATGCATTTGTCTCTCCACTGAATCGCGGCACTGCTAGGTACCTCAGCACCACCCTGCTATGTCTGAAAAGCTGTTCTGGTCCTCTGAGGCACTGGAGGTGGAGGGCAATGCCCTTGAGAGAATGATCCAGCCCTTCCAGTCAGTGGCGAGGATGGACATCACAGCTACACAAAGTTGAAATTTTACTCAGTTAAATTTATTAAATTAGTAGGGGTACAGAAAGAGGCAAAAGACAGTTCCTGTCTTCAAGGAGTTCACAATTTAATTTGCATTAGATGCATCTTAATTGAGATTCAGATATTCCATTTGTTTCAAGTCACCACACTGGAGATGGCAATCCTTTCTGGCACTCTCACACTTCCCAATAATTTTAAAATGTATATCTTTTATTTGCTAATTTTCAAATGTGCTCATTACATCAATCATGTTCCTTTTAAATCTGTATTTAAACTGTACAGAGCAACTATGCAAAAGTGACCAGAAGAAATAATGCTTGACATGGTGACTTTCAAATGGTCAGCTTCCCTTCTAGAACCAAAGCTGTCTGACCAGTAATGTCAATTCTTCCACCATCCCGCAGGGAAACCTTCATCTCTCCCCCACGGCGAGAACACTGAAAAGCTATAGAGAAAATAAAATTAGTCACATCACCTTCCACTTTTTAATTCATTGGTCTTTGGTCAGATGTCACTCTTATGACCCTTCTCCAAGGGTCATGACCTCTTTTGTGCTATGGACCTCTCTTGAGAATGATTTTTTCCATTTTCCATTTATAAATTTTTTTTAAATTTATAATTGAAGGAAATGCTATATTTCAGTTACAGATAAATGAAAACAAAGATAGCCTTTTTTTCTCTCCCAAGATCATGGACTTCCTTGAAATCTGTTCCTAAACTCTCTGGGAGTTTGCAGACCCCAGGTCAGGAGCCTCCATTCCACGGATTCCTTTTCAATCATCCATCTATCTCTAATGTGCAAAAAGCATCCCCCCTCCCCATCCCACTGCTGTCTCATAGACAGAAGATGCTAGACTTGCGCCCCCACTCCCTCCATAATACTCAAGCTCCCTAAGTAAGGATCTAAGATTTAGAGCTAGAAAGGACCTTGGAGATCATCCTACCTCACCTTCTGTCCCATTCTATGGGTGAAGAAAGCAAGGCTATACAGAGGTTCACAGGGTTCAAGCTTGATTCTTCAGCCTTAAATCTAGTGGTTCTTCCCATTTTTCTCCATTGCACCACACTGCCTCTGTGTCAACACAGGTTGTCCAGCCCAACTCTCTAATGTCACTAGGAGACTTGGGCCCAGAGGGATAGAGTTATGGCCAAAGTCCCAGGGCAGTTAGGGATGGAGCAGAGACTGAAATCCAGCTCTCGTGACTCTTGGTTCACTAGTCTTTCCCCTCCTCCGGACAGAAGAATTCTGACCCTTCCAGGAAGATGCTTGGACTTGGTCACAATATGGATTTTTTTTGACCCACAGAATGACCTTAAAGTGAAAGCCTTTGTAAAAAATACTCCAAATACCCTTTATTATCTCATGTTTGTGATCACTCCCCAGAGGCTCATGTCCCCTTGTCCCTCCAAAAAAACTTACCAAGGGATCTATTTTGCTTAATAATAATGGCTAACGTTTATACAGCACTTACTCTTTGCCAAACAGCATATTAGGTGCTTTACTTTTATTACCTCATTTGATCTTCACAACCACCCTAGGAAGCAGGTTTTATTGTCCCCATTTTAAGTGACTTGTCTAGGATCAGCTAGTAAGTGTCTAAGATTACATTTGAACTCAGGATTTTCAAATCTGTGTATTTGCCATCTTCTCTAACAGAATGCTAGCTTCTTGAGTCCAGGAACTGTCTGGTTTTGTCCTTGAGGTCAATGGCTGGCTCCTAGAACTTACTAAAGGACTGGTTCTGCTTGCTGGCTGACCCGGAGCGATAGATAACTATCAGTAGAATTAGCTGTAAACCTGGACAGAAAAGGGGCCAAAGTCAGCAGAGTTACAGGAGAAGGAAGCCTCTTACCCCGCATCTCCTTCTTCCCCAGCTGCTGCGACCAGTAGCTGCTGAGCACGGCATGGGCAGACCCTAGACAGAAGCAGAGAGACTCCGTGACCCTCCTGAAGCCCGGGAGCAGCTGGGGGTTCCACGGGACCTGCGTCGGCAGGCTCCGGAGCCAAAGCAATCCTCCCATGACAAAACTGGGATGAGAGGATCCCAAGGTGCATCATCCCCCATCCCCGGGCCCAAGTGAGCGGTAAGCAGCAGACGCTTATGTTTGCTGGGGAATTAGAGCTCACATTTATATTTAGTAACAAATGGATTAGTGAGCACCACACGACAGAAGAGTCCGGGATATCCTAAGAGTGTAGGATTGAAAGGCCAGACAAGACGGGCTCATTCACCAAAACTGGGGCCCAAGAAGTCTGAAGACTTCCCAGTCTGGCTCCTGCTAGGTCAGAAATGCCAGCGAGCTCTCCCACCTGTCTCTGCCATGAAAGAACCTCCTCCTGTCCAAACCTATCTTTCACAAATTAACATTTTATTTACTGAAAGGGGCTGAAAGAAGAACATTTAGCAGAAAACTATCCCTTGGATAAATGACGAGACACATAGGAGAGACTGAGCTCTAAGCTAGATCCCTGCTGTCCAATCTGTAGGCTAGAGTTTTGTCCTGCACTCATGAATTTCCTTACTCCTGTCTCTGCCCAACCCCCCCCAGAATACTCTGTGTATTGATGGGAGAGTGACCCAGATTTATGGGTAATTGATTATGTTATTACAGTGACTTTACCTTTTATTGAAAAAATATTATTACTAATGCTGCTTTTATCTTGATGCTTAGTGAATGTTTCATATTAAAGAGTAACATGTCATTTTGATGGATTTTGTGAGTCTAGAAAGCACACCAGTGGGGGCTCAGGAATTTTGTGTAGAATCATCGTGAGAGTGTATTTCCCCACCCCAGGGTTACCCCTGGGTCTTTGAGGGCTGAGCTGTAGTCATGTGGCTGTCCTTCTGGGGATACTGAACCAACCTGCCAGTCTGCGTGTAGGTGGGATGTAGGAAGAGAGAGCTGGGTGACAGGGGTCTGTGGCCCCCTCAGACTATACAGACATTATTCCCTCACTCTAGAGTCCAGCCAAACTGGCCGAGTCACCATTCCACACATGACCCTCCTTCTCCCATCTTCACACCTACCATCTATCTATTCTTCCTTCTCTCCCTCTTGGGATCTCAGGTTCCCTTTAAAAGCTCAGCTCAGAGGTCCCCTTCTGTGTAAGGTTTTCCGATTCTCCCTCTTCTCCAAGTTTTCAGAGTCTTCCTGTCCCCAATGATTGTACATTTATTTTGCATATATCTTGTATATTTGTTTATATTACATATTTATTATAATATATAAATATGTTTATTTATATAGAAGCTTTGTCATAATATATGAATATAATTTTACATACATATTTGTGATAATATACATAATATATACATGATTTTATACTCATTTTATATATGTTTATATGCATAATATTTGTGATAATATATAAGTATATTTACATATGATACTTGTTATAATATATAAAAATATTTGTCTAAATATATATTTGTCATAATTATAAATATATTTGTTTATATATATAAAATATATAAGATACATGCAAAATAAATATGTGTGTATGTATATATGTGTGTCCATATATGTGTCCATGCATGTGGACCAGTACATTGTCTCTCTTGATATAAAGCCTTAGTCTGTGGCGCAGGATCTGGTGCATGGAAGATGTTTAAAAATGATGATTTACTGATACTCCTGTGTGACCTTGCACAAATAATATAACTTCTCTCAGACTGTTTCCTGCTCCACAAAATGAAGAAGTTGACTAGATGATGTCTGAGAGACCTTCCAACTCTTCCTGAGAGTCTGGGATCATTTCACTGGTGGAGAGAGTGAAGTATTCTGGGAGGAGAGACCAGGCCGGCCTGGAAGGGCTGTGGGCATAAGCGCCCTCCCTTTGTCTCCGTCCGCTGGCCAGGACCCTTTCCCAGGGGAGGGGGGGCCTTGCCGGGGAAGCTTCTGTGCTTACTGCGAGTATTTTCCTGAGTCCTTCAAACGGCCTCATTGCTGAGCTTCACCTCACAGAGCAAATACCTCCTTCCTGTGTTTTGCCCCTGGAAGAGCAGCCCTTGGTTCTGCCAGGCCAGGCCCTGGCCCCCCCATTCCCAGGTCAGCTCCTGCTGCTGGCCTGCCTCCGGCCAGCCCTCCCTTGGCTCGCAGCCTCAGCAGTCATAGCTGGGTTCTGAAGGGGGAGCGGAAGGAGGACAAACAGCCCAAATATCTGCCCCCAATTCTGGAGCAGTGAGAGGGCCTGCTCTAGGAGGGGCAGGAGCAGGAGCAAGAGGTCTTTAAGAATTCATTTGGTCCCATTTTACACAAGAGGAAACCAGGCCTGGAGAAGGGAGACCAATTCACTTCAAGCCAGCAAGTGCTAATTAATCCTTACATCCCACAGAGAGCAGATAAGTTAATACAAAACAAATCCAAGGCAAACAGACTGATTTGAGGAGAAAAAGTATCAACTGGGAGAGGAATCAGGAAAGGCTTCAGAAGGCCCAGAAGCAGGGCCTCGGTGGAAGCCTGGGAGGCCGAGGACTGACCGACAACAAGACCTGGGAGCAGCAGCCGCTGAAGGGGAGAATGAATGTCGTGGGGGGCAAACCAAGTAAGCCTAACTGCCAGGAGCAGGGGAGCCCCATGCCCGCAGCCTGCACCGGTAATCTGGGCCAGATGGGGGAGGTTCCCCCAAAGGCACCAAGAGAGCTTCCCAAGAGGTGGTCTGCACTGGTCCTATCAGTGTACAAGAATGAGCGGGCGAGACGGGGAGGGCCAGCCCCGAGCCCCCACTCTTCCAGTGGGCAAGCAGCAGCAAAGCCGCCCCATCTCCTTTTCTCTCCTGTCCCCCTCACCGGCTCACGCTTCAATCTCCACGTCCACAGGCATTTATAAATTCTTCCTCTGCTCCAAGAAACAAATCCCGTCAGGGAGTCTAGGACTGATTCACAGTCTTGGACTTGCGTTCACCCTACAAGTAAACACTAAAGCTCCATCTGTGAGCTGGGCAACGGGAGCAGGGAGGAGGGAGAAGGCCTGGGGGAGATCTGACCGCCAGCTTCGGCCTTTGTCCGTGTCCCCAGCGGTCAGCACAGCCCTGGATGGCCACTCAGAAAGTGGCTGCTCTTTAACTTGTCAGGACCTGTTAATGAGGGAGCCCCCGCTGCCGACTCCCCCCCTCTGAGCACAAACGCACCTGTAACAGGGTCTTCCGCCACGCCGACCCAGGGGGCAAAATATCTGGAGTAGAAGTCATAACCTTGAGGCTTTCCGCTCCCCTCTCCTTTCAGGGTGAGGATGAGTCCCCTCACTTTCCCTGTATTTTCCACCTGTGTCAGATTCCCTGAGTTCACTGCCAGGTTCTCCAGGAAGGACCTTGTGGAAGGATTAAGCATCACCATCATACATTTCACACCCTTGCCAAGCCCTCACCTATTAAACCCACACAACTAATTAATGACTTAATTGTAATTTATTTCTTATTATAATAATTTATTTACTATAATAAATAACAATATTTAATATAAATAAATATATAATAAACAACACTAAATAAATAATAATATAATTTAATCAATTTAATTAACAGTAATTTAATTAATTAAACCCACACAATCTATTATTCCCCCCTTACTTGTTATACTCCCCTTAGAGAGAGGGGAAAGAGGAGGACAGAATGAGATCTTCTCTCCTGAATAAAGAGCCTTTGGTGGTCAAAGGGATGCTAAAGACGGAGGGGAAGTATTTGGAAACGAAGCAGTCCAAAATGTGCTTATGTGACTAGAAATGTGGTGATAAATCATGACTGCTTTTCACAAGTCATGGGTCATTTATGCAAAGGACAATGCAAGGTCAGTAAGCAGCCAGGACACACGGCCGATGATAGCTTATGTACAGTGACATTAAACTCATTCAGCACCTGAAAATGGGTTACTGCCCCAAAGTATAGCACCAATAGCCAGAAAATGCCGGAAAAAAAACAAAAAAAAAACCTCAAAGCAAAACAAAAACTCTGGCACATTAGCTGTATCCCTCTGGAGAGTCTGGGAAGAAGGAGGCCGGAGATCACCTAGAATCAGAAGGCCTGGAGGGAGACTTGCCTTCCATAGGAATCATCAATCCGAACTAGGAGCTTCTTGGTGTCTGGAGAATAACGCACGTCCTGCACCCGTACGTTGCTTAGAGCCACCTGATGAAGAAACAAAGGCTTCTTGGTGAGTCGCTCCCTGGCCACCTCAGCTTTCACAGCCCCAGGGACCCATGGGACCAGGAAGGTCAGGGGCCCGAGGGCCGCCGAGTTCTCTCTGCCTGCTCACTCCTGAACTCGCCCAGGGATTCTTCGTATTTTTTAGGCCCTTGTGACAATCTGGTCAAGTCTACAAAGCCCATCTCAGGATCGGGACTGGCCGAGATTCCGTTTACCGTTCCCAAGTCTGTGCGTAAGGAATAATAAGTCTCGCTCATCCTGCGAGCTCACGGTTCGAGTTGAGAACCAACCTTGATTAAGTCCTGGATTTCCTTAACATCCTAGATCAAAAACAGAAACAGATCCCATTTAAAATGTGCTGCATGCAGCACCCAAACAATGCCCACAGCCAATGGCAGCCAACCTTGGGCTGTGTCTGATACAGGGGCAGATCCATGATGATTCCGTCTTCTGCCTGTCTGGCCTTCAGCTCCCCACTCAGAGTGACGAAAGTTACCGTCTGATTCACATTTTCTGCCAAAATAAAAAACTACTTTAATTGAAAAAATCAAGATACGAGAAAAAATGTTGTGTTCTTTTGCCATAAGTGACCGTCTTTTCAGTTTTTCTTAATCCTTGATTTGCAGCTGGGTATCCACCCAGGCTCCGTGGAGAAAGAGGTGACCCAAGGTCAAATCCTGCCTCAGACACAACCTAGCCTGCCTGCCTCAGTTTCCTCATCCATTAAATGGTTGTAAAAAATAGCTCTTGCCACACACAGTTGTTGTGAGGATCAAGTGAGATAAGAATTTAAAGAGCTCAGCAGTGTGGCACACAGTAGGTACTATATACATGCTAGCTCTGATTCACCATTTTGCTCACTATTGCACTTGTCTGCTTCTTCTCTGTCTTTGCTCATAATTTTCCTCTGCCTGGATGCCCTTCTTCCTCTCCTCCTCCTCCCAAACTCCAACTGATCCCTATTCAGCCTTCAAAGACCCCTCCGAACCCCAGTTCCTTCATGAAGATTTCCCTCCGTGGCCAGCCAGAAGATGTACCTCCCTTCTCCAAACTCCCATAGCGCCTTCTCTGCAACTAGAAATATGGGACTCCGTTATGGAAGAGACCTGAGAGCTAGTTCATCAAAGCCCCTCGTTTCACTGGTAAGGAAACTGAGGGCCAGGAAGATTTAGAGACATCTTCATCTTCAACATAATCATCTTTATCTTCATCATCCTCTTCTTCATAATCATCATCATCATCATCATCACACCTCACCTGATCCTCTCCCAATAGCCCCGTTGTGCTCAACTTTCTGTGACCCCCATTCAGGGTCACTTTGGCAAAGTCACCAGAGCACTTGCCACTTTCATTTTACAATCAGGGAGCAGTGACCTAGCCAGGGTCACACAGAAAGTGTCTCAGGAAGAGGAGTCCTCCTCACTCGGGGCCTGGTGCTCTGTGTGCTCCGGCACCACCTCACTGCCCTAGAAAACCTGTGAGGGGGCAGCTGTTATCCCCATTTCACAGATGAGGAAATTGAGGCAGAGAGTGATGAGGTGACTGGCCCAGAATCACTCGGCCAATAATTGGGCAAGATGGGACATGAACCCAGGCCTTCCTCACTGCCGTGTCTAGCCCTGCCCAATCTCCTGGAAACCCTTTTTGAATTTCCTCATTCCACCTGGTTCTGATTTGCCCATTTGAGGTTCTGTGAGTTACCTGAGGAGGACAAGACTGGGTTGGAACCTGCTGACCTTTCCCCTAAGTGCTCGTCTTCCCATTAGAATTGCTGTGTCTTTTGCTTTTGTGTCCCCAGAGCCCATCTTGAGGCCTGACCCAAAGCAGGCACTTAATAAATTCTTAATTGAGCCTCAGGTGGCTCAAGGGAAGCCCTGTCTCTTTGTGTTCTTGGCCCAACCCCGTACTGTGCTTCTCATCCCATGAGACCTCAATAAATATCAGTCATGGAGCTGAACGAGGGGCTGGCATGGATCTCTCTTAATTCAAGATTCTTTGTTGCTTTCAGGGACCAATGAACAGTGTGTGAGAGGCAGACAAACAGAGACAGAAATAAAGATTCAAAGAGACGAAGAAAGGAGAGGAGAGAGACAGACAGACAGAGACACAGAGAGAGAGGAGAAAGAGACAGAGACAGACAGAGACACAGAGAGAGATAGAGACAGAGAGAATGAAGACACTTTACTTATTTTGTGAAACAACACGGCCGAGGAAGCCAATGTAGCGTGACCACAGAGAGGGACCTCAGTCGCTGGCGTGAACCACCTTAGCCCAAAGCGGGAACCTTTGCAGAAAAAGAAAAGAGAAAATTAGTGATTCAGTGAACTTAGATCAGGACAATCTCACCTGTTTCTGTTTCTGTTTTCTAAAGATTTTCCCAAGATGCATTTGGGCCAGGAAAATGTTCTTAAAGGAGAAAAAAAAGCTAAATTAAACACTTAAAAATCTCTCCATTATTTAGAACTTAAGACAGCCAAAATACTATGAGGCTAAACCTTTTTTTCCTTTTTTTACAGCCTAGAGGAACATCAAGAGCATATGACAAATTGTCAGGATGATTCCCCAAGAGATGAGTTTAAAGAGAATTCCTTCACTTCTACAATTCAATATACACATTAAAAAAAATAATAACTACCTATCTCTTCCTTATCTTAAGTAAACAAGGTAAAGTTGCTCCAAAGCCATAAAAACTTGCTTACTTTGGGTAAAGTTGTCTGACGGATGTAGCTTCTGGATAAAAGCTGTTTCAGAAAGATTCATTTCTCTTGCAATTTTTTGGTGCGTTTCTTCATCCAATTCCTAAATCGGGAAGAAGGGTCCAGAAAATACCCATCAGGTTTCCTCAGAATTGGACACCAGGTGCAATAATGCCATACATTAATAAAGAAATGGGGAAGCAGAGAAATTCTATAGATAAGAATCCTTTCACCTGGTACCAGATGCACCAGCAGGCTGCGATCTGCCCTGGACTTAGGAGGAGGAGGATGGGTAAAAGGTCACCCCTCAAATGAGTAAGAGCCACTGAAGCCTGGAAAGATTCTAGGGGGGTTATTGCTAGGGAATTCCAGGCAGAAATTCTACGGGAGAAAAGCCAGAGCCTCTTTCCAAAGAGCAGAAGCATGGAGCAGAGTGCAGCCTGCCCCTGCTTTACACAGAAGGAACTTGAAGATCACAGACACAGAACTTAGGGCTGTCGGGTCCAACCACCTCATCACATTTTATATGGAACAAGGAACTGGCCGAGGACGAGCAGCATTCCCATGGGGATTCCAGACAGGCGCAGACAGGGACTCCACGACCGTCTCTGCTCCACTTACCACAAAGTGGAGGAAAGGTTTCTGAGGGATTTCTGAGTGTGTAAACAAGAGCCCCCAATAACCATGTTCTCTCTTTCCTGCCTGGCTCCTTTCAAGGAAGAAAGCAATGAAGGCTGCAAGCCTCCGTGTGGCAGAAAGGGCGCTATGAACACGCTGCCTTCCTGTGGTTTCTGTCTCTGTGCTATCTTTTTTTCCTGCTTTACAAGAAGGAATTCTGAGATGGCAAAGACCAGTCTGCAAGCTTGTGAGCTTTGAAGGTCAGAAAAGTCATCCGCCACAGGTCCAGAGCCTGGCGATCACTCTGGCTGAAAGCAGCTGAGCCTGGGAGGGAGAGAAGCCCAAGTGACCTGCCTTGGACCAAAGTGAGCGGCTACATCCATCTAAAAGGCTGCCTTTAGAAGTAAACTGGGTGAGCAATAAGCTGGGGAATGGCTTGTGGCATATGATTGTGTACCCCTTTGGGAAGCCACCATAACTGGCCAACATCCCCCTCATCTCCCATCGCTTCCTGGCCTCTCATGTCTACAAACATATTCAGCTCTACCCCCTTCTTTAAAAACCTTCAGCCAGCCCTGAAAATACTGCTCTCTACCTCTCTTCCCTTATCCCCACTTCCTCACGGCTCACTCCCTTTTCACCCTCATGCAATCTGTCTCCCCAATTCCTGAAACTGCACAGTTAGGGACAGTTGTTCATCTAACTGTTCAAGCTGATGGCTTTTCCTCCACCATCCCTTTTTGAATCTGATATTACTGATCCCCACTCTCCCTCGGTTCACTCCCAACCTGTCTGAACATTGCTTTAAAGTCTCCATTGCTGGCTCATAATCCTTGCCCTACATCCCAGGCTTGTAATCCCTGCCCTACATCCCAGTGCTCTATTGTGGATGTTTTTTTTCTCTCTATGTTCTTTCCCTTGGTGACCTGATTCCCATCCCAATGATCACTTCCCTCCAAATGGCTCCCAAACCTACAGGCCTTCCTCTTCCATCCTCTAGGCCCTGTGAGTTAGAAATCTCCTTTTAGATGTCCAGTGCGTATTTCTCATTTAGAAAGCCTGAAAACAGAGACTCTTCCTCAACCTTGTCTTTTTATTGGGCCCCCTCCTTCTTCCAGACCTTCTTCCTCTACAATACCCAATTGGTAATTATCAATTCCATTTCTCTCCATTACATGGCCCATTCAGGGTCTCATCCCTTACTTGGACTACTGAAAAAGCTTTTCCATTGGTTCCCAGCTTGCCCTCTTCCATCCGTCTTCCAACTAATTTCCATAATATTCCCAAAGTAAAGACGTTTGCCGCATTACTTCATCCCCACCACCTCTAAATTTCTCGGGCGGGCACTTAAGGCCCTCAGTAGCTCCCCTCTCCATGACATTCCTTCAGTGCTGTCCACATTCTGGTCAAACTGCACCACCAGCTGCAACTTGCTGTTGGGAGGAAATGCTTACACTTCCCTAGGCATATTTTGTTAGTAAACATGCCTATTGAAAGCTACTGGATATTTACTGGTTAAAAGGAACTGGGACAGTAATCACTGGCAGCTAATGGGGAAGGGATGAGAAGGAAACGCCCCAGAATGTAAGAAATTTCCCCTTTGTAGCATCCTCTCTGCCGTACTTCTCCAACTCCCAATGACAGACTGGGTCCTTCTAGTGTCTGTGGTCCCTACTCCCATGGCCATAGATTAGAAGCCCCCACTGATAAACTACTGGCACACAGGAATCAGTTGCTAAAATGTACAATTTTTGGCTAAAATGGTCCAACGAGAACAGTAGCAATAAAATCTGCTCCACAAGTAGATAGTGTCAGTGAGAAGGGCAGACACAGACAGAGTTCACGAGCCAGAAGACCCATGGATATCACCAGAACATGCATGAGGAGAGATGGCTCCTGCTTCCGGGGCTGAGCCCGGCAGAGCCTCTGCTCTCCTGGTCCTTCTCCTCCCCATCTCTGCAGGAGGCTCGCTCCTCTGCTTGCCCCCCTTTTTATGGCCTCCAGTTTCCTCTGCTGCAGCTGATGCCCTGAGCTCCACTTGTCCACACTCTAGGACTAGCAGGTATCCTGGCCCTGGGCCCCACGGGTCCCAGCTTCCCGGACTGGACTCCTAATCCGTTATGCATCTTTTTAAACTGCACTCCAGGACTTGTTCTCTGCTGGATGCAGTGTCTTTGAAGGCCATGGGCTTCACTGGCTGGGGCCACTCTCCCTCTGCTGGATTCTGGAAGAGGCACCACGGAAAAGGAGAACAACAAGCTCTTTCCCTAAAACTCTATGAGCTAATCAATGTCCCCTGGACCACAATCACTAGAAGGGTTCCCCGATACAGCATCAGCAGCATCCACTCGTTACCCATAAGGTTAAACTGAGGAATTCCTTTACATTTTGTTGTCCAACAATAGTAAAACTGAGTATCTTTTTTGCCTGGCTAAGACCCCTGTGCCAAAATGTCTATCGACATTGCAATTGGTCCTTAACAGCCCGCAGAAACTGCCCAGATCCTTATTCCTTTACTCCTCTCCAACTGAGCCCTTTGGACTTGCTCCTCCCTTAGGCCCCCTCACCCTCTGAGGCCATTGTCTGGCTCGGTAAGCCTGGAGTATTTCTTTTTTTTAAATTAATTATAGTTTTTATTTACCAGATATATGTATGGGTAATTTTACAACACTGACAATTGCTAAACCTTTTGTTCCAATTTTTCCCTTCCTTCCCCCCCCCCCCCCCGCAGATGGCAGGTTGACCGATATATGTTACATATGTTAAAGTATAAATTAAATACAATATATGTATACATGAAGCCTGGAGTACTTCTGAAAGCAGCTTGCTGCCTATTGAGCTCTATTCTTTGAACCCTAGCAATAAGTGTCAGTAGGCTCAATGGAAGAATGAATGGACCCATAATGAACACATAGTTCTGACCCACAGCACCCTAGAACTTTTGGTCTGGGGTCCTCACCATAACTGCCTCTTGATTCTTTGTTCCTATGAATCCTAGCCTGGTTTCTTAATTTTTCTCAAAGTTAATCTTCTTAGACTTTACCTTTTGTCTACCTGGATCTCCCCTTCCCATCCTACCTTGGTCTCCATCCCCTTGGGGCCTTTCTGAATATGAAAATAATCTTTAATGGTGTTCCAAATTGTAGCAGAGTTTATCTGCCATTTGCACACAGACAAATCGGACCATTGAGAGAAATGGTGTCAAACTCAAATAGACTGTGATCATGGTCCCTGCAGGCAGCATATTGACTTCAAAAACCACAAATTCACCTGATTGATATTATATTTTTTTAAATTGTGCTAAACATTTCCCAATTACATTGTGACCTGGTTTGAGCCCATTAGGTTTAATCCTTAAACCATTCTAGCTGGTAGGATAGGAATCATGGTTGCTTGTCCGTCTGATTCTGCCCCCTTAGATGTAAAGCTTTCCATGTGCCTGAGGCACAAATGACAGGAGGAGCCTTTGGAGAAGCTGAGGCAGCAATGTGCCCCAGGATGCATCCGAGGCTCTCAGGCCTTCCCAAAATCTTAGATGGGGGTCCGTGCAGTCCAGCTAAGAGAAGGCTGGGCTCCAGAACCAGGAGATCTGGGAGGTCCGACACCTACTAGCTGTGTGACCTTGGACAGGGAGGAGAAATTGCCCCATCCTCCCTGGCTTCAGTCCAATTCACCTGTATGTCATGGCATCTCCTCCCTGAGTCATGGCTCTCTTCAAGAGATGGACAAATGACCTCTATCAGAGCAGGAGCTGCCCCATAGGAAACCCAATTGGAACTGGCCAATTGGGCAACAGCTTCCTTTCTTTCTTCTGTTCTTTTTCTCTCCCTTCCTTCTTTCCTTTCTTTCTTTTCCCTTCCCTTCCCTCTGTCCTTAAACAGAATCATACCATTACCCGTAGGTTTCTGCCCAAAAGAATATAAATTTTGATTATTGAAAACTAGCAAGATATCTTGGGGTTTATGGGCTAGATTTCTTTCTTAAGGACCATACCTCAAAACCTAAGTCACACTGGCTTCCATTGATTGATCAACAAGAAGTCCCAGCTCAAGCCTCACTTGACTATTATTTGGGCTCTGAGTAAGTATAAATAAAAATTGTCTGTTTTGGCCAGAAACCCCAATGGTCTCCCCTCCCAGATTGTTTTGTTTGTTTGTTTGTTTTTTGACTAGATGAAAAAAAGAGTATTTTTCTCCTTTCTTTTCTGGCCTTAATCACTGAATGGGTATGGCCTCAGTCCAACTGAGACCTGTTAAAGACCTTAGTTTAAAAAGACCCAGGGCCTGCATTCCTGGCCATCTCCTGATCTCTCTTTGGCCACTGGGCCCAGATGGTTCTAGAGGGGAAAGTGAGGCAGGTGACCTTGCCCAGTCTTCCCTCCCTTAAATCCAATTTACATGGCACGGTGTCCCCTTCGAGATGTCAGGGTCTTCTTCCAGAACAAAGGACAAACAATAACCTTGGACAATTCACAACCTCCCTGAACTTCAGTTTCCTCATCTGGAAAATGGAGAAAGATAATACGAGAATGTTGGATGAACTCCCCCATGGTGGAGTTATGGGAGGATGTAGACAAAGATAGAACAGGATGAGCTGGTCTAGAGCAGGCTTAGATAAATTATTGTTATTGATAACATTATCAGAAATCCACTAGAGATTTCTTTCTCATCCCAATGCCTCATTGTGAGAATCAAATAAGATAATGCATATAAAGTACTTTGTAAACCTTTATTTATTACTTTGCTTCTGGGCATTTATATCTTCTTTCCATTAACCCTCATTGAGCAAACAAATAAATGAAATTTTCAACAAATACGCAGAGTCCAGCCAAACATCCCCCACAATATTCAAAAATATACATTTCATTTTGCATTTTAAATCTATCACTTCTCTAGCAGGGGATGGGCAGTGGTGTACTTGTAAATGTTTAACAGCAAACTGAATCTCTGGGGGGGGGGAAAGTACAGCCATACTTTTTAGTTTAATCTGCATCATTAACATTTTTGTCATCTTAAGCTTGGACTATAAACAAAACAAGAAATCAAGCCCTGCTCTGTAGCAGTTACCATTTCTTAGGTGTGAATCTCATACTAAAAATTTACCACTCCAATCAGCTCTCCTTAAGTAGACAGGAACTGATCCTGTTGGAGGTGGGTGATGGGGTTTTTTTTTCAATCACTTCTCATCTTTCAAAGTTATTTTTCATTATAATGTTGTCATCATATAAATTGTTCCCTTCTGTTCTGTTCTGTTCACTTGGATCTTCATTAATTCATAAAGGTCTTCCCAGCATCCTCTGAAATGGCCCCTGTCATCAGTTCTTATGGCACAATAATAGTCCTTTACTTCAAAAGTTTTTAAACTGTGGGTCTTGACCCCCTATGAAGTCTGAATGTGAGGTCATGAAATTATGGTTTATTATCAGTAAATGTTTGGTTCATATACCTATCTTATATACCTATATACTAGAAGTCACATAAAAATTACTTGGGCAAAAAGGGTTAGGTAGAAAAAGTTTAATAAGTTTATTTCGGGAGCATCTAGTTAGTATAGTGGATAGAGCCCCAGCCCTGCTGTCAGGAGGACCTGAGTTCAAATCTGACACAACACTTCTTGGCTGTGTGGCCTTGGGCAAGTCACTTAAGCCAATTGCCTCAGAAAAACAAGAAAAAGAAATTTATTTCATATACAAAAAAGTTTAGCTCTATTCACAGGGACAGCTCCTTCACAAAAAGAGCTGCTATAAATGTTTTATACATAAAGGTCCTTTTCCTTTGAACTCTTTGGGGAATAATAGGGTCAAAGATCATAAGAAGCTTTTAGAGATGTTGTAAGCCTCAAAGCCCTAATTAATAATAATATTATTATTAATATTGTTACCTCTCCACAGTAGATAGAGGAAAAAATAGGAGGGGCACTGTAACTGTCAGAGGGAGAATTAAATCTTGAGAGCTGGTGATCACTTAAGAAATGCTTACAGCCCTGACTTCAAATCTGGCCTCCAGCACTTACCACTTCCTAACACTTAATCCCAATTCCCCATATCAAGCACCTACGATGTGCTAGGTACTAGAGATGAAACGATAAAAAACAAATGACTCCCGTCCTTAAGAAACATACATTCCATCGGGGAAAATATACATTTTATGTATACATGTTATACTTTTAGCATAAAGCATATACAAAGAAAAAAGATGTTGAGTAGATCGGTGGGAATTTTTCATTCAGAGCAGCTTTCCAGTCATTCCGTCACCTGCGTGGAACCCTGGGACCAGCAGAAGGGTTCAGGATTTGGAGCCAGCACCCGGGCTCAGATCTCCTTCTCTGCACCTTTTCTGTTCCCTCACCTATCTTGTCTGTACAGAGGGTCAGACTCCTTGACCTTTAAAGGAGATCTTCCCAAGTCTCTGATCTCACAAATGCTCTTTCTAATGGAAATGGCCAGAAACTGTGAGCTACAAAAGGAAGGTAATGTTTGCCCCCCTAGGCTCCTGTTTATTGATCACCGAATCCATCACAGGGATGGATGCAATGTACAGGGTAAAATTGCATCACTCCCACGCAGAGGAAAGTTTTAAGATGCTGCCACCTGGTGGCCATTTGCAAATACAACAACCCTTCCATCACGGGATGGTCCATGGAGAGGTCTTGGCTCTTAGACATAAGTGAGGGCCAACAGCATGGTTATTGGAGATGGCAAGCCTGTCTGGAACTCAGGAATTGTGCCTCCTCTAGCTGCGCTTAATTACAGGTGGTCCTGCATGGTTCTCTAATTGTTGTACTAAATCTAGTCTCCCCTGTTATGATTCTTACAAGGTACTAAGTCACTGGAATGGATATAATTATCTACTTTAGCATGGTTCAGTTAGGATTGATCTGATCCTACACGGAGATGTTATGGGCCAGAACTTGAAACAGGGTACTACTGAGTGGAATTAAGGAGACAATGGTGAAATCTAGTTTAGCACTGATTTAATGCTACAACAAATAATAGTTTCCTAGTGATATAATGACTGGAGTATACTTTTTAGCTCCTGGCTATATTTGGGCTGATTATTGAACTGAACTGAAACTAAGGCTGCTCCCAGAAGCCCCCCAAGAAACCTGCTCCCAGAGAAGATTATATTTTTGGAGAAGAGAACATTACACTCCCCAGATCATTAACTCTTTATACACCTACATATAATATACGCTATAATACACATGCAGCCTTTGCTTCCATGCCCCACAACGGGGAATGTATGATAGATATGTATTTGTTAGGGATGACTAGACGCTCAGTGGATCATAGCACTGAGCCTGCACTCAGGGAAATCTGAGTTCAGATATGGCTTCAGAGACTTACCAGCTGAGTGACCTTGGGGGAGCGTGGAGATCTCTGTTTGCTTTAATCCGCCATAGAAAAAATA